>NC_051426.1:22459193-22464193 GCF_015228065.2 Penaeus monodon
CATTTCTTGGTAAATGACCTTAGCCCTGCCTACCAAGCCCTGAGAAAACTGAACTCTAAGCCCTCCTCACAGATGACTGCAGTCTGATCAGCGGATGGACGGATCATCTCAGATAATGTTGGGGTTCGTGAACGTTGGGCTGAGTATTTTGAACAGTTGTACCAGGAAGACATCTGACAGTCTGGTACCATTCCCCCTGACACGCTGAGGGGCGTGGTGATCCCTCTCTTGAAGGGGAAAGGGGATCGTTGGGATTGTAGCAACTACCATGGCATTACACTGCTTGGCATACCAGGCAAGGTTCTCGCCCACATTCTTCTGAAACGGATCCGCAACCTCCTACTAAGGCATCAGAGACCGGAGCAGTCTGGATTTACTCCTGGCAAGTCCACGATAGACCGTATACTAGCGCTTCGAGTAATTGTGGAACGCCGTCGTGAGTTTGGTCATGGGTTGCTTGCATCCTACATTGACCTCAAGAAGGCGTTTGACTCGGTGCATCAGGAATCGCTATGGGAGATCCTGAGACTCAGGGGAATTCCGACACAGATAATAATCTGTGTCGGAATCTCATCCTGATAGCAAGCCTTTATACTGGTACTGAAAGTGCTGTAAAGTGTGGTGGGGGTATGTCGAACTTCTTCCCTGTTAATTCAGGGGTGAGGCAAGGCTGTGTCCTTGCACTAAAACTTT
This sequence comes from Penaeus monodon, assembly GCF_015228065.2. NCBI lineage: Eukaryota > Metazoa > Arthropoda > Malacostraca > Decapoda > Penaeidae > Penaeus > Penaeus monodon. The sequence continues at coordinate 22,459,887 of NC_051426.1, forward strand.
TCCACACCTGTATGGACTGGATAATGGGCAGAGCTACTAGCCAAAGTCAGTGTAGAGCAACACTAGGCAATATCAAGGTCTCAGACCTTGACTTTGCCGACGATGTTGCCATCCTATCTGAGTCCTTGGAGTCACTTGTGGCGGCTCTTGATGCATCTAGCAATGAGGCGAAGGCCCTAGGCCTAGAGGTCTCCTGGACCAAGACCAAGATTCAGGACTTTGGGGGCCTGTTAGGGGAACCTGTTCAGTCGATCCATGCTTGTGGCGAGGACGGTGAAGTTACAGAAAGTTTTACATACCTTGGTAGCGTAGTCCATATCTCTGGGTTGTCAGACCAAGAAATCAGTAGACAGATTGGTCTGGCAACAGGAGCCATGAACTCGATCAACAAGAGCGTTTGGAGATGTTGGTACCTATGCAGAAGGACCAAGCTGCGTGTCTTCAAGGTCTTGATACTGCCAGTTTTGCTCTATAGAAGCAAAACCTGGATGCTATCCAGTGTGTTGGAGTCTCGCCTTGATGCCTTTTGTAACAAGTCCCTTCGCCAGATCATGGGGTACAGTTGGCAGGACCACGTGTCCAACCGGCGGTTACACCGTGAGACTAGCATGGGACCATTTACTTGCATAATCCGGGATCGCCAACTCAGGCTATATGGCCACCTAGCTCGTCTCCCTGTGGACGACCCTGCCCATCAGGTTGTCTCTCTGCAAGACAACCCTGGGCTGGAGGAGACCTGTGGAATGACCCAGATCATGGCTTGTTCAACTCGACGAGACCTGTCGCGAGGAATTAGAGATGGGCCGTGGGCTTGCCTAGAGACTCGCCTCGAGGGATCCTCGTGGCTGGAAGCGAAGGGTGGATGCGGCCATGCGCCCCCGTCGGCGTTAGCCCCTTGATGATGATGATATATATATGATATATATAGATAGATAGATAGATAGATATATATATATATATATATATATATATATATATATATGTATGTATATATATATATATATATATATATATATATATTTATATATATATATATATATATATATGTGTGTGTGTGTGTGTGTGTGTGTGTGTATTCATGCATACATATATATATATATGCTATATATATATATATATATATATATATATATAGCGACGAGCGAAAGAAAAGCAGTGCATAAGGCGCGAGAATCGGGTGCAGACGAAAACACCAGCGCAGGCCCTCATGCTAAACTCAGGAACCACCTTACAAGTTCTGAGAAAAAAACATATTAAATAAGTATTTTCGATATAGTAATAAAGTACAAATACCCGCACAGAAGGAAAACTGGAGAACTGTGAGTTAATTGTCGCGAAGGTGCGGATGCGTACCTGGGGAAGCCCGCCACAGACGCACCTGGGACAGGGAGAGCGCAGGCTGGGGTTCAGCAGGACAACACGCTGTTACTTCTTGTGTTTTTGTGTTTATTTCGTTTTTTTCTTTCTTTCTTTCTTTCTTTCTTTCTCTTTCTTTCTTTCTTTTCTTTTTTATTTTATTTTATTTTATGTTATCTTATTTTATTTTATTTTATTTTATTTTGTTTATTTATTTATTTATTTATTTTTACTTTTTACGGCAGTGGATTACAACAGTGACCTGTGATCTGATATTAAAAATGGTAAAGATAATTATATTGGTTCCTGTGTATTTACGCTTCCACTCTTCCAGGAAAACACCAGAACTTACTTTTTTCCCGATTTTACCTTATATTGTATTAGTTTATTTTGAATAAATAGAAGTTGTAAGAGAGAAAGGGTACAGAATTATAAACATAAGATTCAGTAGTAACAGCCCGATCAATGTGTTCTTGTCTTATCGTAAAGAAAGCAATCTTTAAGTGAGAGCTGATGTTTGAGTCTTTTCTGTAAATGTGCAAAGTAATTTCTATAAAAAAAAAAACATATGAACACATGTATGCTTGTGCGCGCTTATACACACACGAACAAACCCTTACATAGTTACCCTCCTTCACACGAACACGTACATGCACACGCCCACATATATGCACATGTACATGCGTATGCGTGTGCGTGTGTACACGCAAACGGACACATACACGTACAGGAAGAGGTAAAGAGCTTTATTCATAGTGATGACATCGTGCAGCAAAAAGCCAGTCGTACAAGGAAAGAAGTTAATTTGTTCGTGCCCGATGACATTTTGATCAGTTTTGTTTCTTTCTTTTTACGTTCCCTTCAGTTACCAGATTTCCTTTTCAGCCAATTGTAACGGACTTCTACTACAGGTGATTACAACAGTGACCTGTGACCTGATATTAAGAGGTGAAGAGAATTATATTGTTTTCTGTATAAGTACACGGCCACTCTCCCAGTAAAACACCTGTTTTGACCTGCATCACAGTGCCACCAAAAAAATAAAGAAAAATATTTAGTCAGTAAACAGATAACTGGAACATGGCGAAGGAGCCCGCAGAGTTTGCGCGGCTTAATTCTTCTGGAGGCTTGATATTTATGAGCTAACCGCAACAGATAAACGGATAGATAAATGAAGAGACGAAATAATGGATAGATATATATGTAGATAGCCAGTAGGCAAATGAATAGACAAATAAACAAATACATACACAGACAGACCGGAAAGAAGAAAGAAAGACGGACAGAGGGAAGGAAAGAGAGAAGGAGAGAGAGAGAGAGAGAGAGATGGGCAATACGACCAGTACTTTCAGCCCTTAGAATTATTAAACATCAATTAATTTATATACCGCAATATAGATATTGCAGTAACCGCTAGGAAAGCAGTTTCAGAACAGATCCTTTCGGGCTGAGAGACAGAAATTACACCTATTAGAAATTACACCTATCACACCTAAATTACACCTATTACACCTAAATTACACCGATTAGTACCACTAGAGTTGCGCAGGTGATTTGGGGCCGTTTTCCTAGATTGTATTGATTAATACTTTACAGCATAAAAGCAAATTGAAAGTAAAAAGTACAGCATTAACCCACATAAAAAATAACCGATAACCCTTAACCCACTACTCTCTAGGCCCTTGCCCCTTAACACTTAGCCCCTAATCCCTTAAGAGAGAGAGAGAGAGAGAGAGAGAGAGAGAGAGAGAGAGAGAGAGAAAGACAGAGAGAGAATAGAGAGAGAGAGAGAGAGAGAGAGGGAGGGAGAGAGAGAGAGAGAGAGAGAGAAAGAGAGAGTAAGAGAGTGAGAAAGATAGTAGAGAAGAGAGAGACAATAAAGGGAGATAAATAGCCCGAATAGGCCAAGAGTGACCCCAAAGTATATAGGTTTTATACGACCACAATGAAGGGAGGGGGATGATTTGGAAAATCTGATCAGGATCCCTGATTTTTTTATATGTATATTTCCATTCTCCAGGAATGTTGGGACAAGTATAATTCTATGTAACAGCTTGGGAAAGAAAACTCATCAATAAAGGGAGGTTTCTTGGCCTTTACACTTCTCTTAGAGAAGCATTTTTTTGTGTCTCAAAGCTCGAAGAATTTCTGAAAAATAATCACGCAACTTTGGTCTCTCTTTTGGCATATTACACTTACTCCTTATATTGAATAAGTATGACAAGGTGTAATCCAATTTTGGAACGAAAATCGCTTCTTTTAAAAGCTGTGACCAGAAAACTTATATATAAACCAAAAAAAAAAAAATTGCATTGGATTTTTTTAAAACAATGATTTGCTTCGTATTCATATGTTCGTATTCATTTTAAAACAATGATTTGCTTCGTATTCATTTTCATACGATTTCATGTTTAAAGAAAACGTGAATTCTAGACACTTTCTTTTGATTTCCCATGATACGAACATTATATCAAGTACAGACTATTTCAAAGTTGAACTTAGCACCAAGGCCGTATGTCAACATACTTCAAGATACTTCAATTAGTATCTACTTCGAAAAGTTGTTCGGTTTATATGAATTACGCAACAATAGTCAAAACCCCGATTTGAAATAACTGATGACAAGACTCACTGAATCGTATCGGTGCGCCAAGATAGATATAAGTTGTGAAAAAGAAAAAAAACACAATTTACTGGCCTCCCCCTAAGCCTTTGTTCGTTGTTGTCCTGGGGGGGGGGGCTTAGGAGACGGGGACAAAGGCCATACGTAGAGGATCAGCCCTGCCTTGGTCCTCTGTCCTCGCCACAATGAATTTTGCATGGTCTTTTCTTCTCCCCCTCTTCCTTTCTTTCTCTTCTTCATCCCCTTCTTCTGTCCACTTGTCCTAATGGTCAGCTCATTTTAGCCTTTTTACCACAATACTTTTTCATGGTGCTTGATACTCCCTTCT
>NC_051426.1:22474193-22497113 GCF_015228065.2 Penaeus monodon
AGAGCCGACTGCGCCACATCGAGAGCGTGTTGTCCGTGAGCGAAAAGCAAGAAGTGAGAGAGAGGAGAGGGGAGCGAGAGGAAGAGATTGAGAGAAGACCGAGAGAGAGAGAATAGGAGATGAGGGGAGAGGAGAGGAGGAGAGGGATGAGACGAGAGAAAGAGGGAGGAGAGGAAAGAATAAGGTGAGGAGAGAGAGAGAGATAGAAGATGAGAGAGGTGGAGAGGAGGATGAGAAGACTGAGGAGAGACCGAGTAGAGACGAGGTGAGAGAGGAGAGAGAGAGATGAGAGGAGCAGATCTGAGAGGAGAGAAGATGAGGGAGAGAGACGATGAGAGAGACAGACGCAGAGAGAGAGCGAGAGAGAACGGAGATGGGAGAGAAGAGAGAGAGAGAATAAGAGTGGATGAGAGCGTTGGGGGAGAGGAGGAGCGAGAGAGAGATGAGAGAGTGAGAGAGAGAGAGTCACTGAGAGAGAGGAGAGTGGGAGGAGAGTGAGAGAGAGAGACGTCGTGACCGTGAGAGATGACGAGACGGACGAGATGTGGAGAGAGGATTGTTGAGAGAGGAGAGAGAAAGAGATGTGAGAAGAGAGGAGGAGACCCCGAGAGACGACAAGGGGGGGGGAAGAGAGAAAGCTGAGAGGGAGAACTATGAGAGAGAGACGGAAGGAGAGAGAGAATGGCGAGATGAGGGAGAGAGGGGGAGATGGGATCTAGAGAGAGAGAGAGATGAGGAGAGAGCGATTGGAGAGGACGAGACGGAGAGAGAGAGATGAGAGACGACCCGAGAGAGAGACGGAGAGCGAGAGAAATGAGAGAAAGATGCAGAGGTACGGGAGAGAGCGAGAGAAGAGATGAGAGAGACAGGCAGAGAGAGAGGAGAGGAGAAGAGAGATAGGAGTGGACGAGAGAGAGGAGAAAGGGGAGATAAGAAGAGAGATGGAGAGAGAGAGTTGAGAGAGACGACGAGATGAGAGAGAGCGAGTAGAGAGAATAGATATTTGAGAGAATAGAGAGTGAGAGATGGCTGACGAGACGATTGAGGAGAGAGAGAGAGAGATGGAGAGGAAAAGAAAAGAGAGAAGAGAGAGGAGAAATTAGATTGAGAGAAGTGACGATCGAGGAGAGAGAGAGGAGAGGACGAGAGAGCAGATTGAGGAGTAAGGGATTTGAGAGAGAGAGAGAGAATAGATACGCGAGGAGACAGAGTCAAAGGGCGAGAGAGAGGACGAGGGAGGGAAGAGGAGAGAATGGGAGAGAATAGATTGAGAGAATAGATTGAGAGAGAGAGAGAGGAGAGAGGAGAGAGGGGAGACAGAGGGAGAGAGATCTGAGAGAGGAGAAGATGAGAGAGGAGAGAGAGCAGAGAGAGAGAATGAGAATAGAGAGTATCGAGTGGAGAGAGGAGAGATCAGAGCGAGAGAGAGAGGAGAGAAGGAGAGAGGAGAGAGGAGAGAGAGAGAGACTGCGATTGAGAGACTGAAGACGAGACGAGAAGATTGAGAGGAGAGAGAATATAGATTGAGGGAGATCCTAGAGATGTGTTGGGAGAGAGAGGAGCGGAGAGAGAGATGAAGATGAGAGAGAATAGATTGAAGAGATGTGGAGAAGGAGAGAACAGACGAGAGAGAAAGGGGGGGAATAGATATTAAGAGAGTGTGTGTGTGTGAGAGAAACGAGGATTGAGAGAGTGATGAGAAAGAGCAGGAAAGAGATGGACGAGAAGGAGGTGGAGAGAGAGAGGAGAGGGCGCAGAGAGAGAGAGGAGAGAGAGATGATGAGAGAGAGATGTGGTGAACGAACGATTGAGAGGGGAGAGAGAGCAAAGAGAGAGCGGCGAGAGACTGAGAGAGATGATGAGAGACAAGAGGGGAGAGAGAAAGAAGAGGGGAGAGAGCAGAGAAAAGGAGAGAGAGGGGAAAGAGGAAGGAGAGAGAGAGATCGGCCGGGAGGGATGAGGAGAGCGAGATGAGACGCGGCTGGAGGAGGAGGAGAGAGGAGAATAGATTGGTCGAGAGTTTGTGGCTGTGAGACGAGAAGAGGGGAAAGAAAAAAAGAGATGAGAGGAAGAGGAGAGAGAGAGGAGAAGAGGAGAGGAGAGAGAGATGAAGATGAGAGAGGAGAGAGAGAGAGCGAACGAGAGAGAAAAGAAAGAGAGGAGAGGAGAGAAAGAGAAAAAGAGAGAGAGGAAAAACGAAAAGAGGATGAGAGTGAGATGAAAAAAAAAAGAGAGATTGCGGGAAGGATGAAGATGAGAATCGATTTTGAGAGAGGGTGAGAGAGAGGAGAGATATGGAGAGAGAGAGAGAGAAGGCGAGATGTTGGGAGATGGAGGACGAGAGGAGTTGAGAAGTGTGAGTGGAGAGGCGATAGCGAGAGATAGAGATAGAGACGGGAGAGAGTGAGGAGAGGTTGAGAGACTGAGTGAGAGATGGAGGCGAGGAGAGAGAGAGAGAGGAGAGACGAGAGAAAGAGAGGAGGATGAGAGAGATGAGAATGAGAGAGAGAGAACCGAGAGAGATAGAGAGAGAGGTGGAGAGGGAGAGTGAGATGAGACGACCGGAAGGGAGAGAGAGAAGAGAGTGAGGAGCGGGGAGAGTCGAGAGGGTGAGAGAGAGGAGAGAGAGGAGGAAGAGATGAGAGAGAGGATCGAGAGCGAGAGGGCGAAGGAGAGAGGAGAGATGGAATCGCGAGAAGAGAGAGAATAGGAGACCGGGAGAAGGAAAGGGGGGATGGAGAGAGAAAGGGAGCAGACTGGAGAGAGAGAGAGAGAGAAGAGTTGAGAGGACGAGAATGATCTGAGAGAGTTGTGAGAGACGGATGGAGACGGAAGAAGGAGAGAGAGGAGAGGACGAGCGAGAGAGAGACGAAGACGAGAGGGATAGGGGAGACGCTATCGAGAGAGAGAGAGAAGAGAGATCCGTGGATGGAGAGGGAGAGAGAGAAAGAAATGAGAGGGATGAGAGAGAAAGACTAGAGAGGAGTGAGGAGAAATTGGACTGAGATGATGAGAGAGAGAGAGAGGAGAGAGAGAAGAGATTGACGAGATGAGGTAGTTGAGAGAGAGAGAGATGACGCGAAGGGGAGCTGAGAGAGAGGAAAGAGAGAGGAGAAAGAGAAGACGAGAGGAGAAATAGATTTAATGCGAGAGAGTTGTGTATAGGACGACTGGAAGAAAAGGAGAGAGGGAGAGAGATGGAGAGGAGGAAATGATGATTGAGAAGAGTGCGAGAGAAGAGAGAGAATGACGAGAGGGAAATGATTGAGATGAGATGCCGAATGGGCGAGAGAGAGAGAGACTACTCCGAGAGGAGAGGATGCAGGAGGGGAGGAGAGAGAGACATGGGACGAGAAGCGAGACGAGGGAGAGAGGGGATGAGGAGAGGATGATTGGGGGAGAGAGAGAGAAGAGATAGAGATGATCCTGGGCGAAGGAGAGAGAAGGAGTGTGTTCTATGTAGAGGAGATGGAGAGAGAGAGAGAGAAGAGAGGAGAGAGAGAGAAGGAGAGGAGAGAGAGAGGAGAGAGAGAATAGGAGAGTGGAGAATGAGAAGAGGGAGAGAGAGAGAATAGAATTTGAGCGGAGGACTGGCGGTAGTGCCGAGCTGAGAGAAGAGAGCGAGAGAGAAGGAGGAGAAGAGAGAGGTGACGGAGAGGCGGGGAAAAGACCAGAGGGAGGAGGAGAGGAGAGAGAGGAAGAGAGGAGGAGAGTAGACGAGAGAGGGAAGGAAAGACACGCGAGAGATAGAGAGAGCAGAAAAAGAGAGACCGAGAACGATGAGAGAAGTAGAGGAGACGAGAGACGGCAGAGATGCGAGGGGGAGAGGATGAGAAGGAGGAGAGAGAGGAGAAGAGGAGGAGATGACGAGAAAGAGAGAGGGGGAGAGTAAGGAAAGAGAGAGAGAGAGAATTTGGAGAATAGATTGACCGAGAGTGAGATGAAGAGAGGGAGGCGAGCAGATGAGTGAGGAGGAGGAGAGGGAGGAAGTGAGGAGGAGAGACGAGGAGAGAGCGTGGACGGACCGAGAGAGAGAGAGAGAGAATTGAATTAGATTGACTGAGTTTGAGAGGCGACAGAGTGTCTCAGAAGTGGAGAGAAGAGAGATGGAGGAGGAGGAGGAGAAGAGAGAGAGAATGATTGAGGAGAGTGCGAGAGTCGAATGAGTGAGTCAGAGAGAGAGAGACCGAGCGCGAGAATTGATTTTTTTGTGTTTTGAGAGATAGAGGCTGCGAGAGAAAGACGAGATGACGAAGGAGAGGAAGGAGGGAGAGAGAGAAGGAGCGAGAGATTGAGAGGAGAGCGACAGGAGAGACCAAGAGAGTGAGCCGGAGAGTACAGAGAGAGTAGAAGAGAGGAACGGATGAGAGATGGAGGACCTGAGAGAGACGAGAGAGAGAGAGAGCGGGGAGGGCAGAGAGCCGATGGAGAGAAGAGGGAGGAGAATAGATTGAGAGATGTGCGCTTAGATGAGAGAGACGAGAGAGACGACGATAGAGGGAGAGGGATGGGAGAGAGAACGGATGAGAGAGATGTGAGAAGATAGAGAGAGATGGGAGAGGTGTGTGTGAGGGAGAGAGGAGATAGGAGAGGGATGATACTCGCGACGTGAGGAGAGAGAGAAGAGAGAGAAAGATAGAGAGAGAGAGAGTTGAGACGAGAGAGGATGAGAGAGAGGAGAGAGAGGGAGAGAGAGATGAGGGAGAGAAAGAGAGATGCGGAGACGAGAAGAGAAGATGAGAGAGGATGAGGAGCTAGATGGGATCAGATAGAGAGATGGAGAGAGAGAGAAGAGAGAGAAGGAGAGAGGAGAGGAAAGAGAGCGGAGAGGGAGAAGGAGAGAGAATAGATTGAGAGAGTAGAAGAGAGAGACGGAGAGAGGACGAGCCGGAGAGAGAGGATGAGAGAGATGAGGAGACGAGGGGCGAAGAGAGAGAGGAGGAGAGGACGAGAGAAGAGAGAGGGAGAGAGAGAGAGTGAGAGAATTTAGATTTGAGATAGAGAGTAACGAGTTAAGTCCGTGAAGTGGGTAGAGAAGAGAGAGTTGAGATGGAACGAGCGAGAGAAGTGAGACTAGGAGAAGGTAGAGAAGCTGAAGAAGAGATGGAGAGAGGGAGAGGTGAGAGAGAGAGAGGGAGAGGAGAGAGAATAGATTGAGAGAGAAGGACCTGAGAGAGGAGACGGGAGACGGAGGAGGGGGAGAGGGTGGGACGCGGGGAGAGATGACGAGAGAGAGGAGGAAAGAGAGAGAGAGAAATAGATTTTTTAACAGAGAGGTGTCCGACGTTGTGTGACTGGAGGAGGAGAGAGAATGTGAGATGGGAGGGAACGGAGCAGACGAAGGGAGAGAGGTCGAGAATGAATGAGACGGACGGAGAGGAGGAGGGGAGGGAACTGGAGAGCGAAGAGAGAAGAGAGATGAGAGGAGACGGAGAGAGAGAATTGATTGAAGGCCGGGGAGACGTGCAAGAGAGGGATGACATGATGAGTGACTTAGGGAGATGAGAGAGACGAGAGAGAGAAGATGAGAGGGCGGGCATGGAGAGAGGAGCAAGTCGATCTTGAGGACGAGTGGACGAGAGCGAGACGAAGAGAGGAAGATGAGGGGAAGCAGAGAGTATGAGAGAGAGAGAGAGAGAGACGCACTGAGAGATGAGAGGAGAGAGTAGTTCGTGATGGATTGAAGAAGGAGGAGACGGAGGAGAGGAGGAGAGATGGGAGCAGAGAGGGGATTAGAGAGAATAGATTGAGAGAGTCGTCCGAGAGAGGAGAGAGAGAGATGAGGGAGGAGTAGAGAAAGAGGAGAGGAGACGAGAGAGAAGAGAGATGACGGAGAGAGAGAAGACGCGAAAGAGGAGTGAGAGATTTTGGAGAAATAGGATAAGAGAGTGACCAGAGGAGAGAGGAGAGAGACGAGAGAGAGAGGGAGTGGAGCACGAGAGGAGCGCGAGAGTTGAGGATGGAGAGAGAAAGAGAATTGATTGAGGAGCGTGTGAGGAGGGGAGTAGTGCTGATCGAGAGAGGTAGAGAGATGACGAGAAGAACAGAGAGAGGAGGAATGACTGATGGATGATCCGCTTTGCGAGGAGACGAGGACTGAGACAGAGAGATGATGAGATGAGAGGAGTGAGAGAGATTGAGAGGAGAGAGAGAGAGAGAGAGTTGAGGAGAAGAGGGAGATTGAGAATGAGAGAGTGAGATGATGAGAGAGGGACGAGAGAGGAGAGGGGAGAGAGGATGAGAGAGAGAGAGGAACGAGAGGATGAAGGGGGGGGGGGGGGGAGGAGGAGGGAGAGAAGAGAGAGAGCGAGAATAGATTGAAGCGAAAGAATGTGCGAGACGAGGAGGAGAAGAGAGAGCGAGAGAGAGACGAGGGAGAGAGAGAATGCAGAGATGAGAGAGAGGAGAGAGGGGGAGAGAGAGAGGAGGAGAGGATGAGAGAGAAAGAGAGGAGGAGAGGAGATGAGGCCGGAAGGAGGACGAAGAGAGATAGAGAGAGGAGAGAGAGAGGAAGAGAGGAAGAAGAGATGTTGATGATGAGAGACGAGTAGAGAGAGAGAGATGAGAGAGATGGGGGGGAGGAGCGAGAACGGAGAGAGAGAGAGAAGTAGATTGAGGAGGATGCTGGAGGAGAAGATGAGAGGAGAGCGAGAGAGCGGAGAGGACGGACTCGGAGATCGAGAGAGAGAGAGAGAGAGGAGAGAGAGAGAGGAGGAGAGAAGAGATAGAGAGAGACGATAAGGAGACGAGAGAGATGATGAGCGAGGAGGAGCGGAGAGAGAGACGAGAGAATACGATGAAGGAGAGGCAGATGCGTTTTCGAGTGAGAGAGAGAAGAGAGAGAGAGAAGAGAATAGATTGAGAGAGAGACGAGAGAATAGATTGAGAGAGACGGATGAGTGGATGGGACGATCAGAGAGGCGGAGAGAGAGAGGAGAGAAGAGAGAGAGAAGAAAGAGGAAGAGAGGAGGAGAGATAGAGGAGGGGGGGAGGTAGAGAGACGAGGAGACGAAGGAGAGAGAAGAAAAGAGAGAGAGAGAGAGAATGAGAGAATAGATTGAAGAGATGGTGAGAGAGAGAGGAGAGAGAGAGGGGAGAGAGAGAGAGAGAGAGAGAGATCCCGAGATTTGAGAGAGGAGGTGAAGAGGAGAGCGAGAGTTGAGAGAGAGAGAGAGAGCGAGATGAGCGACGAGAGGAGAGAGCGAGAGAGCGAGGAGGAGAGAGATGAGAGAGAGATCGAGAGAGCAGTGAGAGAGAATAGATTGAGGAGAGAGACGAGAGGCGAGAGATGAGACGAGAGAGAGAGGAGAGAGATGAGAGAGAGGGAGGGAGAGAAAGATGATGAGAGGGAGGATAGAGAGAGAGGATAAAGAACGGGGAGAGTAGAAAAAATAAGATTGAGGGAGAGTGCGGGAGAAAGGAGGGAGGGAGACGAGGAGAGAGAGAATAAATTGAGGGAGTGAGGGTGTGCGAGAGTGAGGGAGATGAGAAGAGAGAGAGAGAGAGGAGAGAGAGAGAGAGAGTGGAGAGAGAGAGGAGATTGAGAGAGATGAGAGAGAGAGAGGAGAGGAGAGGGATGTTGGGAGAGGAAGAGGAAGGGGGAGAATATGAGAGGCGAGAGAGACTGGACTGAGAGGCTGAGTGATAGGAGAGATCGGGATAGAAGAGTAGCCTGGTGCGAGAGGAGGTGCGGAGGAGTTGAGAGGGAGAAGAGAGAGACGAGTTTGAGGGTGAGAGGAGAGAGAGAGGCTGAGAATGAAGTGACGAGAGAGAGGAGGGATCGGCTGGATTAAACCGAACGAGAGGGAGAGGAAGAGAGAAGAGTTGAGACGAGAGAGAGGAGAGGAGGAGGAGGGAGAGAGAGAATAGATTGATTTTTGAGACGGACGTGGCGCGTGCCTCGGAGATAGAAGAGAGAGGAGAGAAAGGGGGGGGAGATGGAGGGAACGGAGAGAAGCGAAAGGAGAGAGAGAGATGAGAGAGAGAGGATAGAGAGAGGGGTGAGTAGGAGAGGTCCTGAAGAGACGGAGGGAGATGAAGAGATGAGGAGGGAGAGAGATGGACGGGAGGGAGAAGGAAGAGAGGGAAGGAGAGATGAGAGAGAGAGAGAGAGGAGAGAGGGAGATGAGAGAATAGATTGATTCGAGAGTGAGGATGAGAGGAGAGAGAGATGAGACGCGAGAGAGATGAGAGAGAGAGGAGATGAAAGTGAAGAGGATCGAGTCGATCGAGACGAATCGAGGAGATGTCGTGAGGAGACTGAGAGATGAGAGAGAGAGAGAGGACGAGTGCGCGGAAGAGAGAGAGAGAATAGAAATTGAGAGTTCGAGAGAGGAGAGAGAGTTGCGAGAGAGGGTGAGAGAGAGAGAGAGAGAGAGAGAGAGATGAGAGAGGAGAGAGCTGAGGACTGAAGAGATGGAAACCGAGAGAAAGAGGAGAGAGGACGAACGATGACGGGGAGAGAGAGAGAGAGAGAGAGGAGAGAATGAGAGAGAGAGACAAACATTCAGACAGACAGATAGATAGACGGACACACAAAGGGCGAGAAAGAAAAAAAATAGAGAGAGAGAAAGAGAGAAATAGAGAGAGAGAGTGAGAGAGAGAAATAAAAAGAGAGAAAGAGAGAGAAGAAGAGAAACAGACAGACAGAGTGACAAACTAGCTAACAAATAAACAATCATGCAGAAAAGAAGAGAGGGATAAAGATAGATGATGAAGCAGGAAGAGACGGACACAAAGAGAGATAATGAGAGTGACATTCCCATGATAAATAACCGCAAAGGGATCATATGTTTCTATGATTTACAAATACATATCCTCAGTATCATCGAACCAGAATACAGAATAAGGCTTGTATACAGTGATCACTCTAGGGTCTCCCGGGCATACAGTATTAATGTCAGAAAGATTCGTAATCAAGCAGCGGTCACAGGCCAGTCGGGCAGCTAGTGTGCTGATGGTAAGTACCTTCCGGCTGTTGTTGTTTGGCACACAGAAAAAACACACAATTGTCATATATAAATACACACATACAAGCATTTCTGTGAGCGTATGTATGTATATATGTGTTTGTATGTATATATGTGGGTGTATAAAATTCCAGCACTGTACCTCCGTGTTTGTATGTATATATGTGTGTGTATATATGTATATATGTATGTATGTATGTATATATATACATATATATATAGATCTAATAGTATATACTATACTATTAATATATATATATATATATATATATTATATATATTTAACACAGTAACTTGTACACAAAGGTGAAAAGAAAAACAGCCACATTAAAAAATAAAAGGAAAATCGTTTTTTTTGTTTTTGGGGGGTGGGAAACGGGTTTTTTCGAACACCTCACGAGTTCCTCTTCAGAATAATAAGCCGAAATGGATACAAGGAGAGAATTTTGGCAAGTATATATAGAGGTAGAGAGACAGAACGAACAAGAGCTGAATCAGGTCTCAGGAGGAGGGTCTAACGAGGAGGTAAGATCATCTAAGCCCCAACGACCAGCACTCAAGTTGAAATTAGCCATTTTTCTAATCAATAGAGATTCTAGCATTTTTCCTTCGTACGAATTTGCTGATTTATGAATCAATTTAGTTAAGCCTCTGACCTTCATCACGTAAATGAACGAAACACGCATTTGATTCTCTGACAAATTTAACATAACGTTTATGTTCATTAATTCTATTCTCAAAAGCTCTCACCTATGTAAAACTTGGGGCAATTCTTACAAGGTATATATATTTTTTTTTTTTTCAACAGCCATTCATTCCACTGCAGGACATAGGCCTCTCTCAATTCACTACTGAGAGGTTATATATGGCAGTTCCACCCTTGCCTGATTGGATGCCCTTCCTAATCAACCGCGGTTTGTGCCACGGTGGTGACTTCCCCTACGACACTTGTGTTTGACTTTTCAAGGCGATATGTCGTTTTCTAGGAGGGCAATCGAGGTAAAGTTCCTTGCCCAAGGGAAACAATTTCGCCGGCCGGTTGACTCGAACCCTCGAACTCAGATTGCCGCCGTGACAATCTTTTAGTCCGATGCTCTAACCGCTCGGCCACCACGGCCTATATATATATATATAAAATATTAAAATTAATATAATATATATATATATATATATATATATAATAATTATATTATATATATTTCGTGTTTTAATATAATATATGTATATAAAACACACACCCCACACACCACACACACACACACACACACACAATAATATAATATATATATTATATAATATATATATATATATATATATATATATATAATATTATATATATGATGAATAATTTGATATATTATATAAATAACCCAAATTTTACATTGGATTCTATATATAAATATATATATTCATATATATATATAAAATATATATATTATATATAATATATATATTTTAAAATATATATATATAACACAAAATAAATGTACAATAATATTAAAATTATGATATATATATATATAATATATATCTATATAATATACAATATAATTTTATATATTATATATTATATATATATATATATACTATATAATAATAAAATATATATATATATATAATACATATATACATACACACACACACACACACACACACACACACACACACACACAATATATAAATATAATTTAAAATATATTATATATATATATATATATATATATATATATATTTTATATAATATATATATAATAAACTAAGTATCATGCTGTGACCACGGCGGCTCAGATATGAACCTACCGTTAAATGATGATGATGATCATGATATATATATATATTATATATATATTATATAATATATATATATAATATTATATATATATATATATATGCACACATACACACACACACATACATGCATAAATACATACATAAATAAAATACATACATACATACATACATACATACATTCATACATGCATACATACATACATGCATACATACATACATACATATCTATCTATCTATCTATCTGTATCTATCTATCTATCTATCTATCTATCTGATCTATCTATCTATCTATCTATCTATCTATTTATCTATCACTACTATCTATCATCTATCTATCTACTATATAAATATATAATATTATATATATATATTTAATATATATATATATATTATATATATATATATATATATATTTACAAACACAAACACACACACATACATAAATACATACATACATACATACATACATGCATACATACATGCATACATTTATACATACATACATACATACATACATTCATACATACATATCTCTTCTTCTCAAGTGCCCTGTCCCACAAAGACGTTGGCGATCATGGATTTCCACCTCTTTCTGTCTTTTGTGGTCTTCAAAATTTCTCGTTCCGTTACACTCGTCCATCTACTTATGCTTGCTGTGTAGGTTAGTCTTTGTCTGCCCCTGCTTCGTTTTCCATCGATCTTGCCTGCCATGCTAAGATGTTCTAGCTCCTCCTTTCGCATTACGTGTCCCAAAAATTCCAACTGTCTCTTTCGGATGTTCTTCAGAAGAAAACGCTTTGTTCCTGCTCTCTCCAGCACTTCCTGGTTTGACATTTTATCTGTCCAAGATATTTTCATCATTCTCCTGAGAAACCATATTTCTGCCGATTCAGTTCGTTTCTGCATATCCTGTGAAATAGTGAGGATAACAGTTCAGCTTTCTGATTTTTGTTGACATAGAAATTTTGTTGTTCTTCATTATTTTGCCCAGTTTTTCAAATGCAGCTTTTGCCATTCCAATTCTACATATCTGTCTATCTATATATCTATCTATCTATTTTTATCTATCTATCTATTTATCTAAGGCCGCGGTGGCCGAATGGTTAGAGTGTCGGACTCAAGACCGTCACGACAGCAATCTGAATTCGAGGGTTCAAGTCACCGACCGCCGCGTTGTTCCCTTGGGCAAGGAACTTCACCTTGATTGCCTACCCAGCCACTGGGTGGCCAAGCCAGCCCAAGTCAAGTGCTGGTCCCAAGCCCGGATAAATAGAGAGAATGATTACCTAAAAGGTACCACCGGCACAACATGGAAACTACAATTAAGTATCATGCTGTGACCACGGCGGCTCAGACATGAACCTACCGTTAAAAGAAGAAGATCTATTTATCTACTTATCTATCTATCTATATCTATCTATGTATCTATGTATCTATCTATCTATCTATCTATCTATCTATCTATCTATCTATATATATATATATATATATATATATATATACATATATATATATATATATATGGGGCCGCGGTGGCCGAATGGTAAGAGCGTCGGACTCAAGACTGTCACGACGGCAGTCTGAGTTCGAGGGTTCGAGTCACCGGCCGGCGCGCTGTTTCCCTTGGGCAAGGAACTTCACCTCGATTGCCTGCCTAGCCACTGGGTGGCCAAGCCAGCTCAAGTCAGTGCCGGGTAAATAGAGATGGTGACTCGATAAAAAAAAAAAGAAAAAATACACCGGGCGGAAGGCAATGGCAAACCACCGCTCTAAATTGCTAAGAAAAAAATCATGGAAGCCCATGATCGTCAAGGCCGCGGTGGCCGAATGGTTAGAGCGTCGGACTCAAGATTGTCACGACGGCAATCTGAATTCGAGGGTTCAAGTCACCGACCGCCACGTTGTTCCCTTGGGCAAAGAACTTCACCTTGATTGCCTACCTAGCCACTGGGTGGCCAAAGCCAGCCCAAATCAAGTGCTGGTCCCAAGCCCGGATAAATAGAGAGAATGATTATCTAAAAAAGTACCACCGGCACTCTCCGTGGAAAGGAAAAGGGGACCCTACCACGTACTCACTCCAAGAGCATCGCAACATGAAAGCTACAATTGAGTATCATGCTGTGACCACGGCGGCTCAGACATGAACCTACCGTTAAAAGAAAGAATATATATATATATAGACATGATAAATGGATAGATAGATATAGATATATAAGATATATATATATATACATATATACATTCACACACACACACACACACACACACACACACACACACGTGTGTGTGGTGGGGTGTGTGTGTATATATATATATATATATATATATATATATATATATATATATATATATATATATATATATATATAGATAGATAGATAGATTTATAAATAGATACATCCATACACGTATAAAGAGAAAGACAGGAAGGTAATTGGAGACATCATCATCAATAACGGTATGCTCATGTTTGAGCAGCCGTGGACCTCTCCACCATCCTTCGCCACTAAACTCGATCTTACGCTTTTCTTTCCACTTGTACCATCGACAGCCCGCAAATATCTTTGATATTGTCGCTCAGTCTTGTCTTCGGTTTGCCTCTTCCTCTGTTTCCTATCACCATCCCTGTCAGCAAGTGTGAGTGTGTTTGTGTGCGTGAGTGTGTGTGTGAGTGTATGCGTGAGTGTGTGTGTCCCTGGTGTGAGTGTGTGTGTGTGAGTGTGTGTGCATGTGTGCGTGAATGTGTGTGTCCCTAGTGTGAGTGTGTGTGTGTGTGTGTGAGTGTGTGTGTCCCTGGTGTGAATGTGTGTGTGCGTGAGTGTGTGTTTGTGTGCGTGAGTGTGTGTCCCTGGTGTGAGTGTGTGTGTGCGTGAGTGTGTGTGTAAGAGCCAGTATTGATGGGCCCTACAAGAGTATGGTAGGTGGCGAGCTTAGAGTGTAAGGTAGACGACCAAGATGTCTTGCCTCCTTTTATTATATAGTATGGTGGAGTACGGCTGCGCCAAGGAGCGAGGTGTTGCTCCTTGGCTCCCCGCAGGGAGTCTGCCTGTCATCTCCTACATTGGTCTAAAGATGGGCATAGATCACGTGCTTAACATATGACAATCATCGGTGATATAAGGTAGTGTTACAATGCATAGCTCTTGTGGAAGGGGGTAGACAATACAACATCGGAATGTATAGTGTAGCAAAGAGAGCAGAATAAACAGGTAAAGCAATGTAGAATATTCTTTTAACGGTAGGTTCATGTCTGAGCCGCCGTGGTCACAGCATGATACTAAATTGTAGTTTCATGTTGCGATGCTCTTGGAGTGAGTACGTGGTAGGGTCCCTAGTTCCTTTCCACGGAGAGTGCCGGTGTTACCTTTTTAGGTAATCATTCTCTCTGTTTTATCCGTGCTTGGGACCAGCACTGACTTGGGCTGGCTTGGCCACCCAGTGGCTAGGTAGGCAATCGAGGTGAAGTTCCTTGCCTAAGGGAACAACGCGCCGCTCGGTGACTCGAACCCTCGAACTCAGATTACCGTCGTGACAGTCTTGAGTCCGACGCTCTAACCACTCGGCCAGCGCGGCCTTGACATGTAGAATATAACAGATAAATAGAATAACATTGGCATACATATTTCAGTAACATCACATATATAAAGCTGGGTTACAGTGTGTGAGTGTGTGTGTGTGTGTGTGTGTGTGTGTGTGTGTGTGTGTGTGTGTAAGTGTGTGTGTCCCTGGTGTGAGTGTGTGTGTCCCTGGTGTGAGTGTGTGTGTGTGTGTGAGTGTGTGTGTCCGTGAGTCGTGGTTGTGTGTGCGTGAGTGTGGGTGTGCGGTCTTGTGTGTGTGCGTGAGTGGTGTGTGCGTGGGGTGAGTGGGGTGTGCGTGAGTGCGTGTGTACTTGGCGGAGTGTGTGGTGGTGTCGTGAGTGGTGGTCGTGGGGGGGAGGGGGTAGTGGCCGGGGGAGAGAGGTGGGGGGGGGAACGCGGGGGGAGGGTGGCTCCCCCTCCCAGTGTGCTCTATGAGTCTTAGAGAGAGAGGAGAAGAGAGAGAGAGAGAGAGAGAGAGAGAGATACAGCGAGAGAGGAGAGAGATAGAGAGAGAGAGAGAGAGAGAGAGAGAGAGAGCACGGGGGAAGAGAGAGAGAAGAAGAAGAGAGAGAGAAGAGAGAAAGAGAGAGAGAGAAGAGAGAGAGGAAGAGATAGAGAGCTAGAGAGAGATTAGAAGAGAATGAGAGCGTAAAGAGAGAGAGAGAGACAGAGAGAATATATAGATTGAAAAAAAAGAAAAAAAAAAAAAAAAGTATGTAAAAAAAAAAAACGGATTATAGGAATAGATATTAATCATAATATGTAAAATAGATGTTAGATTATAAAAATAGAATTTATATAAGATAATATAATAGTAGATATGAATGAATAGGAATCGAATAGATATATAAGTAATAGATATAATATAGGGTGGGGAATGATCACCCGTATATAGACCAAAATATTAAAGAAAGAGAGAGAGAGTAGGAGATAGAGAGAGATAGAGAAAAGAAGAAGAAGAAGATATAAGAATATAGAATCTAAGATATAGATATATTGTGGCAAAGCCCCCAGATATAGTAAAAAAGAATAAAGAGCAGAAAGCGAGATATATATAAGATATAATAGATAGATTATAAAGAATATATATTATATATATTATAATAAGTCACAATATAATCTATGTATTATATATATATAATATATATATTATATATATCTACTTGGTAAACGTATATATATAGCCATATATATTATTATACTATATATATTCTATATAAAATAATATATAATGCTATATATAGCAATAAATAATTCTAATATAAATCACTCTCATCTAGTAATATTCATATTTGTCTAATATATCTCTCTATCTCTCTCTATATATATCTATATGCTCTATCTACTATATATCTATCATATAGATATATAGATCTATATATATATCTAAATATAATATATTGGTCCCTATATTATATATATAATACATATATATATCTCTCTCTCGATCTATCATATATATCTCATATATATATCTATATATCATATATATATTGTCACTTATCTCTATAGATCTCTCTCTCTATGTCTCATATGTTACTACGCTCTCTCTATATATCTCTCTATCTCTATATCTCTCTCTCTAATCTCACTATAATTTCTCGTCTCTTTGTCATCTCTGTCTCCTCTCTCACTCTTATATATCTATATACTTATCTCGCACTATCTAATTTCTCATCTATATATATAATCTATCTTTGCTCAATCTTCTAACTCTATCTCATATCTCTACTCTATAAGCTATATATTTAACACAACAAAGTGATTATCTATATATCTATATATACTCTCTCTAATCTCTATATATCATAATCATATCTAATAGATATATATCTCTCATTCTCTCTCTTTCTTTTTGTCCTCTCTCTCTCAAATATGTTGTACTATTCGATATATCATCGCTCTCTCATATATCTCTCCTCCCAACCACCGTCTATCTATCTCTCATCATATCTCTCTCTCTCTCCCTATCTATATCTCTCTCTCCCTCCTCTCTCTCTATCGCTATCATCTCTCTCTCTCTCTCTCTTCTATCATCTCTCCTCTCCTTCCCCCCCCCCCCGCCCCCCCCCTCCCCCCGGTTCTCTCTCTCTCTCTTTCGCTTTCTATCGAAGACTGGGGGCAGGGCCGCCCTCGGCGGTGCGTCGGAGGCGCGTCCTGTCTCTCTGGGAATTCTGTGGCGGCTCGTCTGCGGCGGGGAACGCTCGTGGCACTGGCACCGCTTCGAGCTCGTCTGCGGCGGGGAAGGAAATGTCTATCGCCCTGGAGTTCTGCTCCTGGAGCGCGAGCTCCTCCAGGAAGAACACGGAACTCGTGGCCGCCTGAGCTCCGCTGTTCCCGCGAAGGAGGGCATGTGTCTCTTCGGAATTCATTGCTGCTTTAGTGCTGGTGTTCTCTCGAAGGAGGATATGGAGGGTCGGCAGAGGTCTGCGGCGGGAGAGCGAGTTCCTCGGCGCTGTCGGTCGCTTCAAGATTCCTCTGCAGCGGAACACCTACTTGCGTCGCCGTCGCCAAAGAACTGAGGAAGGTAGGCCTTCGCTGCACTACCTTGACCTTTGTTAAGGATGTCGACGACATTTGGCAAAATGAATAAGAAAAGAATTCACAAATATATATTTCTTTTTGCGAGTGCTCGGGCGCTTGTGGATTTGCGTGCATGTGTATGTATGTATCAATGTTTTTATCATTATCATTAGTATTATTATAGTTGTTGTTGCTGTTAATTTCATTATTATCATTAGTATTATTATTGTTGTTGTTGTTATTTAATATCATCATTGGGACGACGGTTGGTGTTCTTAGTATTAATCATATTATTATTATTATTATTTTTTATCTTATTACTTACCCACTATCATTCATTGTCAGGATTACGAGTGGTATTATATATATATATATACGAGATAGAATATATAGAGATATTATACTGATAAATTTACATATAATATTAATATTATATATGTACCACACACACACACACCACACACACACACACACCACACACACACACACACACCCCACCCCACACACACACACACACACACACACAAACAAACCACACCACACCACACAATAATATATATATAAATAATATATAGATATATCTTATATATATATAATATATATAAATAACCCTGACCAGGACTCGAACCTAGGTCAACTCCGGGTGGAAACGAGAGGCCAGTGCTAAAACAACCATGCACACACGAACCACTAGGCCCTTGCCACGAGAATCCACGACCTCGTTCGAGAAAGTCGGATAGATTCTCTAACCATCGATACCTGGTTCAGTCAAATATAGCCATGGGAAACCCAATTTTTCTATCAGAAGCCTGGCTTCCATCAGCCAAGGCCATGCGCGGAGGTTGGAGGTTAAGCCAGAGGTTCAGAGGACCTTGTTTTAAAACATCTCCCTTTTTTCATTAATATATTACCGACGGCTCCAAGACAGATGAGTGTGTGGGTGCGGGTGTTATGGTCGGACTGAATGGTGAAATAAAGTTCAGACTCGCCGAAATCATACATCGATCTTTCTTGCTGAAACTTTTTGCATTGATAAAGCCATTGATTTGGCACACCGACGAACCACGATAGAATAGTAATTTTTCGATTCCTTAAGTTCACTTAAAGCCATAAATCATTAGAAACCACCAAAAACTGATTGCTGGGTAATATAATTGTAAGCTACATGGTGCAATAAACAATCAAGTAATGAGAGGGAGACAAATTAGCCGGGTCACTGATGATCTGGACCTGCATAGTCCGTACAGATCTCAGGTGCTTTGGTGTTCTTATAAAAGCAAATATACATATCCTGTGGCAAAGTGAGTGGGACCAGGCCTCAACTGACAAACAAAGTCAGAGGCAGAATCAAATTGTGGGATACAGCCCACAGGAAAGCACAGAAGGGAGGAGGTCGGGTTCGGTGGACCGGCCTCGGGTCCAAAATGCCACAGAATCACCCCACTCACTCCTATATAGAGAGAAACCTTCCTCCACAGTTGCCCCCAATGCACCACCACCATTACAATAGAACATATACTAACCACCTGCCAAAAATATATAAACCAGAGACAGACAATAACAAATTATTTCACAATAAAAAATAAAGATTTTATAATACAAAATATTTTTAGCAGATAATGAAAAAAACATTCACTAAAGTAATCACTTTTTTAAGGGAGACAAAAACTTTATGACCTTATATAGATTGATAGAATAAATAGGATCCATTGGCTTAATAACCTTGGCCACATGCCGCTGGTTGACAGCCAAGAAATCTAACAAAGAAAGAAAAGAATTGAGATTATGATTATTATAATTTTGAGAAAATAATAGGAATAAAAAAAAATAATCTGTTTGGAAATCAGGGTAAACAGGCGCGACAGGGAGGACTAGTAACTGGCTCTTTGGTGATTAGAGGGTGCTTAACCAAAGTATTAAGGCCGCGATGGCCGAATGGTTAGAGCGTCGGACTCAAGACTGTCACGACGGCAATCTGAGTTCAAGGGTTCGAGTCACCGACCGTCACGTTGTTCCCTTGGGCAAGGAACTTCACCTTGATTGCCTACCTAGCCACTGGGTGGCCAAGCAGCCCGGTCAAGTGCTTGGTCCCAAGCCCGGATAAATAGAGAGAATGATTACCCTTTAAAAAAAAAAAGGTACCCCCGGCACTCTCCGTGGGGAAAAAAAACTGGGGACCCTACCACGTACTCACTCCAAGAGCATCACAACATGAAAACTACAATTAAAAAATTTCATCTGTGCCCCACGGGGGCTCAAAAAATTAAAACCTCCCGTTAAAAAAGAAGAAGAAAAACCCAAAAAGTATTACCCAAACATATTGGGGATATTTAAAAAAAATGTCATGGGAGGTACGGCTTATACGAATAATTAATTGCTGGCCTATCCTTTTTGAAAATTAGGGGAATGAAATTTTGTGTGTGTGGTTTAAAATATATAGTGGGGGGTGGGGGGTTGTGTGTGGTGTGTGTTGTGTGTGTGTTTTGGTGTGTGTGGGGTGGTGTGTGTGTGTGGGGGGCCCCCGGGGGCCCCGAGGGGTTTTAGGCATCGGACTCAAGACTGTCAGGGACGGAAATTTCCTGAGTTCGGGGGTTTGGGGTCCCGGGGCCGGCCCCCGGGTTTTTTCCCCCGGGGAAAGGGGGAATTCCCCCCTCGATTCCCTCCCTTAGGAACGAATGTGTCGCAGGGGAAGCTCCGCCGGGGCCCGCAAACCGTCTTTCCCAAGGGCCCTTCCCCTTTTCGGCGCCCTTTCAAGAGGAAAGGGCCCCGGGAGCGCAAGGCGAAAGCGGGGGGCCCTGAGCGCCAACAGTGCAGCGGGCCCCGAAGCGAAAAAAAAGCGAAGGAGGGGGAGCCCCCGCCCGTGGCCGGAAAGAAATGGCAAAGACCCCTGGGGGGAAAACCCCCGAACCGAAGGAGGAGGGAGGAAGGAAGAGAAGAAAAAGAAGAAGAACCAAAAATCAGGGGAAAAGGCGATCCGAGGCAGCACGACCTCTGCTGGTGGGGGACTTTTCCGCCTTCCCCCACGGCAAAACGGGGGGCCCAGCGTCTTCCACCAGGCAAAGGGCCCATGTCTTTTTAAAAAGGGCCCAAGAGGGAGGGGGGAGTTTACTTTTGTTTTTTTGGTTCAGTTTACCTTGTTTGTTTTTAAGATTAAGGGGAAATTTGGGTTTTACAGAAATTTAAATAAAAAAAAAGAAAAAAAAAAAAAAAAAAATATATATATACATATAAATGTTCGGGGTGTGTTGTGGGGTTTTGGGGTGTGTGTTGTGTGTGTTAAAATTTTGCTTGGGTATGTGGGGTGTTTGATATCCTTTTCGTAAGTTTGTGGGGGTTTTTTTGTGTATATGTGGACGTGTGCATGCGTAATTTTGGTGTTTTTGTGGTTTAAAAAATACGTATACTATTTTAAAATATTTATATATAATATATATAATATAATATATATATATATATATTTTTTAAAATATTTAAAATATATATTAAAATATATAAATATATATGATTTTTTTAATAATATATATATATATTATAATATTTTATATATATATATATATATATATATATATGTCCTGGGTATGACATTAAACTGCATCCCCCTACTGCCTTGTTGGGTATACCTCTTCAAGCAAAAGCTAGGAGAAGGGAACTCTCACTCCAAATCCCCCTGCTGCTTTGTAGGGTATGCCTATTCAGGCAAGGGCTAGGTTCACCGCCGACATCTGTGGCATCCGGCCTTAATACGAAGCTGCCAATCTAATATAGAGGTCGCTGTGGCCGAGTGGTTGGAGCATCGGACTCAAGACTGTCACGACGGCAATCTGAGTTCGAGGGTTCGAGTCACCGGCCGGAGCGTTGTTCCCTTGGGCAAGGAACTTCACCTCAATTGCCTGCCTAGCCACTGGGTGGGCAAGCCATCCCAAGTCAGTGCCGGTCCCAAGCCCGGATAAATAGAGAGGGTTGGCGTCAGGAAGGGCATCCGGCCATAAAAGATATCTGCCAGAACCTAATCAATGGCGACCCCATAAATAGAATGGGATAAAGCTAAGAAGATATATATATATATATATATATATATATATATATATATATATATGTGTGTGTGTGTGTGTGTGTGTGTGTGTGTGTGTGTGTGTGTTTTATGGTAGGTTCATGTTTGAGCCGCCGTGGGCACAGCATGATACTTAATTGTAGTTTTCATGTTGTGATGCTCTTGGAGTGAGTACGTGGTAGGGTCCACAGTTCCTTTCCACGGAGAGTGCCGGTGTTACCTTTTAGGTAATCATTCTCTCTATTTATCCGGGCTTGGGACCAGCACTGACTTGGGCTGGCTTGCCCACCCAGTGGCTAGGTAGACAATCGAGGTGAAGTTCCTTGCCCAAGGGAACAACGCACCGGTCGGTGACTCGAACCCTCGAACTCAGATTGCCGTCGTGCCAGTCTTGAGTCCGGTGCTCTAACCACTCGGCCACCGCGGCCTCATATAGTGTGTGTGTGTATGTATGTATAAATATGTACTTTTGTACTTGGGACCAGCACTGACTTGGGCTGGCTTGCCCGCACAGTGGCTAGGTAGGCAATCGAGGTGAAGTTCCTTACCCAAGGGAACAACGAGCCGGACGGTGACTCGAACCCTCGAACTCAGATTGCCGTCGTGACAGTCTTGAGTCCGATACTCTAACCATTCGGCCTCCGCGGCCTTGACGATCATGGGCTTTCCATGATTTTTCTTGGCAATTTAGAGCGATGGTTTGCCATTGCCTTCCACCCGGTGTTTTTTTTTTCCGATTCACCATCTCTATTTACCCGGCACTGACTTGGGCTGGCATGGCCACCCAGTGGCTAGGCAGGCAATCGAGGTGAAGTTCCTTGCCCAAGGGAAACAACGCGCCGGCCGGTGACTCGAACCCTCGAACTCAGATTGCCGTCGTGACAGTGCTTGAGTCCGATGCTCTAACCATTCGGCCACCACGGCCCCCATATATATATATATATATATATATATATATATATATATATATATATATATATATATATATATATACATGTATATATATATATACATGTATATATATATACATGTTGTATATAATATATATATTATATATATATATATATATATATAATATATATATATATTATATATATATATATATATATATATATATATATATGTTTATATATATATATTTATATATATATATATATACATATATATCGGACTCAAGACTGTCACGACGGCAATCTGAGTTCGAGGGTTCGAGTCACCGGCCGGCGCGTTGTTCCCTTGGGCAAGAAACTTCACCTCGATTGCCTACCTAGAAAACGACATTGTAGTGATCTTTGACTAATTATTAGGCAAGTCAATTAGTTTATTCATCTCAATTATTTACATTTAAGTCAAGAATTACCAACGGAGCGGGCCGAGCGGTAAGCACTCTCCGATGGCATGGTGGGTCGGGGATAAATCTTGCTCTTGAATTTGTTACAAGATATATAAAGATCAAAGAGTCTGGGTACAACTCTTGTTAAAAACAATACACGGCAAAGGAAACAGCACATAAAATGAATATTTAATTAAGTGGCATGAGCAAAATCACAAAAGACAATTCATAACAACACTTGCGTATAAGTCTGCATCACACTACTTATCTTACAATAGTCTGCCTCTTATCGTCCGTTCACCACTGGATACAAAAAAATAAAGGGCACGAGTACGGCCTCTCTCCAATTCGTTTTACAGCAGGAGGTTCCCTATTCCAGCAGTCTTCCGTCCAGGATCTCTGGTTTACGGAAAGGAAGCCTCACTGCTATAAGCAAACTGCTCGTTGGGTGAGGAGAGAGAGTACCGGCAGCTTCGGCCGTTCGAGCGGGAGTCTCGTTTTTCTTACAGACCCCCCCCCCCCGGCAGCGTCTTCAAGGCGGCAAGCAATCAAGGAGGGTTAAAAAGGGGGTCTGAAACCCCGGTTTCCATGTGGTTTTAAAAAAAGTTATACGAGATGCAGTAAAGAATTATACACTGTCAGTTAAATCACAGAAAGCACTTTACTTATACTAGT
>NC_051426.1:22497213-22499713 GCF_015228065.2 Penaeus monodon
TGTTGTGTGTGTGTGTTGTGTTGTGTGTGTGTGGGTGTGGTTGTGTGGGCTGTGTTGATTATGTATGTATTATGTATGTATACTATGATGTGGTTTGTATGGTAATGTATGTCCTATCGATATCTGTCATCTATCTATGATATATTCACTATCTAATTTATACATATCTTTGTTCATTATGTCTATATGATATATATATATTATATATATATATATATATATATTATATATATCTATATATATAATATATATATATATATGTATATATATATATATATATATATATATATATATATATATATATATATATATATATATGTATATATATAAGGAAAAAATATATCATTTAAAACTGAGAGAGAGTGGTAGTGAACTTTTTTTTCAGATGATGTTTCGCGGCGCCCTTGGAACGTGGGCGGCGCTAGCGTGCGTGGGCGTGTGCCTGGGTGTCAACACGACCTTGAGTTGGTCGTGGGACCGCCCAGGACGCCTCGAGGGAGACATCCTCCTCAACCTGACGGAGGTCTCCTTCCTCAAGTGCTACACTATCTGCAGGAACGACCCCAAGTGCAAGGGATTTAACAGATATGTAAGTCATTAGACCAGTGACTAAATTGTTTGACCGGTAATTAACAAATGATATATCAGATTACCTTGGATAGAGAGGACTACACATTATTTCTTATCAAGCATCTGTAACTCAAGCATATGTATACAATTAAAGACATTAGACAGTCGAACAATAATATCGTTAAAGCATCATCAATTAGTAAGTGTTATTTCCTACCATTCATAGTTTACGAGAAAAACAACACGCTTGATTATAGTATATTTATCATTATCACAGGTGTGATTTTATAACTATTTCTGTTGTTGATTTATTTTCGTTATTAGGATCATCATTACTATATTTTATGAGATAGCACTGTTAACATTATATTTATGAATATGATTAATCGTAATTATGATCATAAATATTATATACCTTCACGTTACAATCATTACCCTCAATTTCACCATCCTCCCCATCACCATTATCGTTAACATCCTGATATCACCATTTACTTTATCAGTTCATCGTACTTATCATCATCATCACTGTACTTCTAGAGCGACACAGACATCTGTGAGCTAATGGCAACCAGCCTGTGCGAATCAAAGTATCTGGCGGTCAATGGCAATGAGACCGACTGGCGATTTTACGAGATTTGGGACGAAAACGAACCGGTACGTGATGTATCTTGTCAGGCAGATAGACAAATAGATAGAAATATAAACTATCAGACGGAATGGTATCCATACAGAGAAAATAGATAAGCAGATATATAAATAGATAACAAGATAGGCAGAAAGACAGATAAACGTAGACAGATAAACACATGGTAACATAATGAATAAATTCATTAAATTGTTTGTATAAAAGTCATCATAATTGTCAGACGATTTTACTGTGTTATGACCAAGTACGAGAAAGACCCACAAAGTGTAAGGTAAATAGAGAGAAAGGAAGCAGATATAAGACCTAAATCACGGAACTATATCTCGCAATTAACCCAAACGTGGGGTTTTGTCCGTAGACTTTTCAGCAATAGTTCGCTAAATCCATTCGTTTTTTTTTTACACCGTTTCTTGCTGATTAAAGTGATGTAATTTTACATCCATGTGTCTATTCATCTATCTTAGACTCTACGCCTGCCTATCTATCTGTTTATATATACATATACACCAACTAATAATATTATTATCTCTTATCATAATCATTCGTTCTTTCATTATCATCTTTATTCTTATACTATTAGAAGTATTGCCATCTTTATTATCAATAATCTTATCACCACTTGCTGTCATCATCGTAATTATCACTGTTGTTCTTATTCTTATTTCTATTTTATTTCTGTTTTTGTTCGCTAAATTTGTATTGTTAATATAATTTTACCATTATCGCCATTTCATCAGTATCATCATTAGTATCATTATTAGTGATATTCATGATCATTATCATTACCCCTCTTATTATCATCATTAATTATTATTGGTACCATCATCATCATTTCATCATAGCCAACATTACCATTATGTTGCTATTTTTTTCTAATAACAACAAAAATTATCTTTAAATTTGATTTTCATAAGATATATGCTAATTAGAAATAATTACTATTTATTTTTTTTGAATTTTAACCGTGATTCATATTTATTCATCTGTTTCACCTATATATTTTCTCAGTTTGATTGTCCTTTTTAACATGGCTCCGCTGAATTGTTGTATGAATATCTAATTGCTTTAGAGTATTCCAAATTCTTCAGCGGAAATAACCTACATATAAATCCTTTAGTTATCAAATGTAGTTTTAAGAATATATAAAGATAGGTAACAAAATCTGTCATATCTTACCAAAAAAATCTTGCCTTTCTACAGGACGTTGACCATCCTTTCTACAGCATGCCAATGTGTACAGAAAAGGGGCTCTGCAAGTCTACCTGTTGTGAGCTTCTAATT
>NC_051426.1:22504713-22512213 GCF_015228065.2 Penaeus monodon
GCGTGTACGTGTCCGTATTTAACGGATGTGTGTGTGTATGTGCGTTTGCATATAGTGTAGTGTTTATGCGAATATGTGTTTACTTGCGTAAAAAATATTTGCTTCCTTATGGAGACCATTCTTTCTCGATGTACACACTTCAGAACACTCCATTTTCTTCCCAGCTTTCGGATCACACGACAACCTCAAGACCAGACTGTATAACGGACGCACTGCTTCCTGGGTCGTGATCAGGAAACGCCGGGGATTCTGAGCACCACGGAGTTCCGAGATTCTGGATCAACATCGAGGGAACTTCTGTTAGGTAAAAACTGGTCGTGTGGCTTGTCTTTCTGCTGGTCTGTCCTGTTTCTTTCTTTGCCTCTCTGTCTGGCTGTCTGTCGCTCTTCCTGTTTGTCTGTCTGACTGCCTGCCTGTCTGTCTGTCTGTTGGTCTGCCTGTCTGTCTATCTGTCGGTCTTTCTGCCCGTCTGTCTGCCTGTCTGTCGGTCTGCTTGTCTGTCTGTCGGTTTGCCTGTCCGTCTGACTGTCTTTCTGTCGGTCTGCCTTTCTGTGTGCCTGTTTGTCTGTCTGTCGGTCTGCCTGTCTGTTTGTCGCTCTGTCTGTCTGTTTTCCTGTCTATCTGCCTATCCATCGCTCTGCTTGTCTGTCTGTCGGTCTGTCTGCCCGTCTGACTGTCTGTCGATCTGCCTGCCTGTCTGTCTGTCAGTCTGCCTCTCTGTCTACCTACCTGTCTGTCGGTCTGCCTTTCTGTCTGTCGTTCTGTTTGTTTGCCTTTCTGTCTGCCTGTCTGTCTGTCGGTCTGCCTGTCTGTCTGTCAGTCTGCTGTCTGTCTGTCGTTCTGTTTGTTTTGCCTGTATGTCACTCTCTCTCCTTCTCTCCCTCCTCTTTTTCTTTCGTTCTCTGTCTATCTATCTGTCTCTATCTATATGTCTGTCCATGGAATAATTCCTTCACTTCTGAGAGTTTCATTGTTGGGAAACTAAAATAATTAAAAAGATAGAGAGGAGAGAATCAAGATAGATTGAGGAAAAATAAAAGGAATAGATATAAAAAAAAAGAGAAACGGAGATAAACAGATGAAAGCAAACGAAAAATAGAGATGAAAAAGATGAAAAAATAAGAGAAATAGAGATTAAATTGAATATCTTAAAAAAAAACTCACTTTTACCCCCCTACTCCCTCCTCACACCCGCCACCCACCACCACCAACACCACCACCACCACCGCCACCACCACCACCACCACCACCACCACCACCACCGCCACCACCACCACCATCACCACCACCACCACCACCACCACCACACCACCACCACCAACACCACGAAAACCAGCCTCGGCGAGGGCACCGGGAACCAGACTGACCCTATCATCTCCTACACCGACACCGCCGAGAGGACGCGCACCTTCACCCACGTCAGCGTCTACACCTGCTGCAACGACTTCGGATACTGGAGGTTCCTCTCGCACCCGAGTTCCACGAATACCCCAACGGAGCTTATGTGTTGTAGATGGAGGAAACGGACGGAGGGGAAAGTGCGTTTTTGTAGGGTCGAGTCTCCATTGATAAATCTACAATTTTCTTTTGGGTGTATTTAGCACATGCGAGACACACTCGTTAACACCGGCGGGTTTGTCCCAATGGAGATTATGTGTTGTAGATGTTAGAGTGAGATGGGGAGAGAAAAAAAACGGGAAAAATAGAGGAAAATATATATTTTAGGAATGTACTCTCTCATCATGATGGTCGATACGGAAAATTAATATTTGGAATGAAGCAAAAACAGAGAGAGAGAGAGAGAGAGGAGAGAGAGAGGAGAGAGAGAGAAGAGAGAGAGAGAAGAGAGAGAGAGAGAGAGAGAGAGAGAGAGAGAGAGAGAGAGAGAGAGAGAGAAAGAGAGAGAAGGAAAAATAAGCACGTTCTCTCACCATATGATGACGAAAAAGAGTTGAAGAATGAAATCTACACGTAAACCGGATTTTAGAGAAATAAAAGAAAAAGAAGAAAGAAAAAAGAAACAAGAAAAACAGAAACAAGAAAAAAAGACAAGAAAATATTTAGGTATGTACTCAATCACGTCCGATATGATGGTTCATGGTTTTGTCTTCGTAGGAGAGGTAAGATTCTGTGAAAAATCCACTTTTATAACAGTTACCAGTCTACCACCTTTGCTGTTATTACAACATGGCTTTCAGTTCTTAAAAAGACTATAGTGTGTATAATTGTTCCAATGTTCAGTATTCAATGCAAAATTAATGACAATAACGTTCTTTTTAAAATCAACCATATTCTGTTACCTACCTGAAGTGAGTTTGAATTCAAGTTCAAATTCGTATTCAAAATACTATATTTCATTAGTTACAATGGTTATTCTATTTTACATAAATGGTCACAAATAATATGGGATAAACAGAAACGATGTTAAATACATGAGTAAAAGTAAAAGTTATAAAACAATATGTTCACATTCGATAAATTTAGATATAATGTATAAGGTATAATACCTAATGTCATTGGCAATTCAGATTCTTTTTTAGCTATGAAAGTGTTCAGGTTGGAGATGTGTCTATTATTTGCATTTGTTATGACCTTGTTTCCGTATACGATCTTTTGACGTGGAGAGAGTTAACCCTGTATGAGCACCAGTTTGTTACCTTTTGTTTGTATAAGCATAAACAATGAGAATAATCCTCTTGTATGAATTTATGAATGAGTGTACACGTGGCACAATATTTTTTTGTTGAATTTTTAACCAGGCTAGATTATGTATATTGGGAGTATGTGGTTATGCGTATTCCTAGATTTTTAACAGAAATGACTAATTTGATATGACAACCTTTAAATTCCTTGATTGTGTCGATGGGGATTTTGATGAGTTTTTCTCTGTTGGCTGCCTTGTGTTTACGAGGGTTTAATTTGATGCCATTGGTTTCGAAATATCTGTAAGAATCTGTTGAATACTTGCAATAATAAATTGATCGATAATGAGTATAATGAACAAGATCGGGCCTAGTATAGGGCCTTGTGGGACCTGAAAGAGTCTGGTTTCTTTATGATACGTTTGCAAGAATTTTGCTAGGCTTTAGATGACTCACAAATCTCAGCAGGTCTATCCATTTTTCGTCTGTGTCTATACATTTCCTTTGTGATTTTCAACAATGCTGTTCCAGCGGATAGTTTTATTCTAAGCCCGTGCTACGTTTTAGAAATAATGTTATTGGATTCTAGAAATGTTGAATAATTACAACTATTTTCTCTAGCCCTTTAGATATTACTGGACTATGGTGATAGTACGATGATAAGTCATTTGATCTCCATCTCCTGATTTAAAAAAAGGCGTTAGAATTCCATGTGTCCAAGGTGAAGAATAGGTTCAAGTGAGTATAGGTGTGTTAATGATGACAGTTACATGGAATCCAATTGCGTGTGGACTTTCCTTGATGCATCGAAAAGCTGCAACAGCATTCGTTTCGCGTAAGTGTTTTATCGTGAGGACCTTTGGTTGTGGTCTAAACGCACGAAGTTGGCTGTTTGTTCATGGGTGAGTCTACCGATATTTGCCAAGTAGTCGTTTTAATAGATGGTCTATATAACTAAAAAAATATCTCTGTGGCGCTTTTTGGTTTGGTGTCGCTACTTTTGAAAATGTTTTCTATTTTTCCTTGGAGTTTTATTTACATTCGGTGTATTTATGCTGAAGATTTGTTTTTGCAACCTGGATTAGTGACTTTACATTTCTCTCTTTTGGTATAAGTTCAGCTTGGATGGTAATGCCAGATCTCTTCGTTCAGAGAAATTTGTGAATATCAAATTTCTATCACTTCTAGCTCTTATTATGTCGCCGTTTATCCACAGAGCGGGGGACGTCCAGCAACTTTGATCTTATAGGGTGTGGTGCCATCTTTGCTATTTTTAACACGTGATGATACGTACTTGTCTGTCATGTTATCTGTTCATAAGAATCTCTAAGAGTCGATTGCTTTGTCGTAATATTTTGAGGGATTAAATGGGGTCGTAGTGTGTAAGATCATGGAAAAAAAATTTGTGACTAGTTGTTGGTTTGGCCTCTTGCTATCTATTGTTAGGAGTTCGTGGCCTGCGATTTGGCTAGGGATAATTCAGTATGGATGATGATGGGTCTTGTTGATATCATTACATCTGATATGGATGGATGTTTTCAATGTGTGTGTTGTGTGTGTGTGTGTGTGTGTGTTGTGTGGGAGAGAGAGATGAGAGAGAGAGAGAGAGAGAGAAGAGAGAGAGATGAGGAGAGAGAGAGAGAGAGAGAGAGAGAGAGTCCAAACCCCCTTCAAGGCCACGCCCTCCATTTAGCAGGATCAACCTCTCATACCCCCCCCCCCTCTTCTGTGGGGTGACCTCTTACGGGATGAACCATCGCTGTAGTTCGGGCCAGGTCATACGCCTTTCACATGTGACCTCGACCCGATCCTGTTGTCCTTTACACACACTCTTCCGTGAGTCGTGACCCAGCTTGGACGAAGACTCCTCAGCCTGCTCTTCAGTCTCCTCAGCATCTTCAGCCCCTTCGAACACCTCACCTTCTTCAGTTCCTTCAGCTTCTTAGCCTCCTGGTCTCCTTAGCCTCCAGGGTCTCAGCAAGCTCCTCTTTCGGACTTGTCATTCTCCAGGTCCTCCACCAGACAGGCCCTCGCACAAACA
The DNA here is from genome assembly GCF_015228065.2 of Penaeus monodon. NCBI lineage: Eukaryota > Metazoa > Arthropoda > Malacostraca > Decapoda > Penaeidae > Penaeus > Penaeus monodon. The sequence continues at coordinate 22,509,397 of NC_051426.1, forward strand.
CTAGCCTCCACGTTGTCACATCCTTAGCATAAACAAGTGAACTGGACCGTGCGTTTCGCTAACCACCGTCTATATCGGGGATTCTCATAACTAAGGAGACGGCCCTGGCTGAGAATGAGAGCTAGAAACAAAACCCGAACGTAAACACAGAAAGAGAAAGGGAAAAAATATATGTGTTTTATGAGCGTAATGTTTTCTCTTTTTTTTCACACACCTCGATATCAGTGCATTAATCTATTGTACCGCTACAGGGCATGTAGTTTATATATTCGACTGTCCCCTTTTCCCTCTCTCATCACATCACCACCTCTTAAGCTGCAAACCCCGTGGCACTTGTTCATGTTCTCGAATACATTATGTTATTTACATTCTTCTGATTCCTATTTGATAATTTCATGTACGAAATGTCGCATAATTCACGATTACCTGGATGAAATACTGAATGAATCCTTTTATCATCCTAACAATGGGTGGGTGAGGGTTTAAGCAGAGCTTCCTGACTAGATCTTACACTGAACAAATAAGTAATTTACTGAATCGGAAAACAATATAAGAAAGGAAACAAAACACACACACACGCGCACACACACACACACACACCACACACACACACACACACACACACACACACATCCCGTATGAATATAAGACAATAATATAATCTAATATTATTATCATATATAGAAAATCATATACACAGAATAGGTTTACCGAAAGGTTAGCAGCGTTATGTTCACATACATCAATATTATAACTTTCCACCATAATGAGGAGACAAAATGAAACCATCAAATGCATCTTTACATATATTTAAGAAGACCTCAGATATCTGAAATCAGTCAAATTGCTTGCTTTCCTTAGGAGCTTACAAGCATCCAATATTAAGAAAAAAAAACAAAACCTGGCAACTCACCCTGGATTCTTTCGTGAAATAAAAAAGTTGGGATGGGGGAATTAACGTTAAAAAAAAAAAAAAAAAGAAAAAGGGAAAAAAAAAAAAAAAAGATATTGTAAGGTTTTGAAAATAAAAAATCATTTAAATTAAATTTAAGTGTCAGCTGTTTGGGGTAAAAAATGTTTTGACGAACAAAACTCTGACTCACCTTCTTATATATATATAATTTTATATTTTAATTTTATATTATATATATAATTTTAATTTTATATATATAACAAAATACACACCACTAACACACAACACACACACATATTATATATATATATAATAAATATATATATTTTAATTATATTATATATAATTTAATTATGTGTGTGTGTGTTGTAGGCGGTTGGGGGCCCACACCCTGCCGCCCCCCTTATTGGGGCTGTGTCGGCAGAGGTGGGCCCCTCGGAGTACCACCGGGGTTTAAACCCTCAGGCGGTTTTCCGGGTGGGCGCTTGGAACATCCGGCTTGGGAATTGGGGGTTTTCCTCGCTTCAGGGATTGAAGCCGGGGATTGGGTGGCTCCCCTCTAGAGGTGAGAAGACGGTAGCGGCACGTCGGGGTGGGGGGGTCACCTATAGGTCAGGCTGCGCGATGGTCCCCTCCAGGGTGTTGCCATAGCCCCCCAGCCGATTTCACCCCTCGGTTTGGGGGAAACCCCAGTTGATGAGGTATTTGGCACTGAATGAAGGAGGGTTTTTGGCTTCAGTTCTTTTTGCTTATAGCCCCTACTGGTATAAAATTGAGTGCAAGAGGCGTTCAAAACCCAAACTGCATTGTCGAGACAATTGCCCCCGGCAAAAATTTTTGCATTTTCGGGGTGATTCAATGCGGATGGCGTGCCCGAGGGCATGAGTTCTATGGCCCCCTGGCTGGGGAGTGATCCCAGCAGCGAGAATAGCCCCTTTCCGTATTTTACTGGCCCCAAAAATGGGGATCCGGCCCCCGGTACCAGCGCCCAAACCCCAAATGTGGAATGGACAGCAATACGGGTACAGTGCCAAGAGATCGACCACATTCTGTTAGCACCGATGGGGGACCCCAGGTTACCGGGGCCGAGTTTTGGCCCCGACATGGGTGGTTGTGGCTCCCGGGGGGTCCATTCAAACCCCCCTTTCCTCCAGTCGCCCCCCCTAAGGTGTTCACTGGCAGACAAGGGGGGGAGGGTGTCCCTTGGGGGTTTTACCATGGCATCCGGGGACGTTTCCCAGAACCCCAAACCAAAGGCCCAGTTGTTTTGTGGGAACTCTTCAACACGTAACCCCGAAGCATCAGGAGCCTTGGGTTACCCCCGAGGAAGGCAGTTTCCTCTCCCTGGGGACTTAGAGGCCACGAAGCGTGAAAGGCTGGGCTGAAGGGGAAATCAAGTTTGCGTCTTTCCCTGGGCCCATGGGTTTGGGACAGTGAAGGGGCAAGGAAAGTTATCGGAATTTGTGAGGAGGTTAAAGGCCATTTTTTGGTAAATGACCTTCGCCCTGCTCCCGCCCTGAAAAAAACAAACCCTTTAACCCCTCTCACGATGACGCACCGATCCCAGAGTACGGATCATTCAGATCATTTTGGGGGTTCGTGAACTGGGGTGAGTATTTTTTAACAGTTTCCAGGAAGAAACCCCCAAAAATTACTTGGTGGGAAACAATGCCAGGCCTGTGCCCGGGCCCACCCTCAGCGAATAACCTCCTACCCTAACAGGGTTGGAGGCATTTCCAAGCTGAAGGTGGGAAACGCGGCAAAGGATATCCCTGCTGAAAAAGTAAAAGGCTGGGGTGAAAACAATGGGTCAGGGGTTTCTACATCCGACTGCATCTGGCAGTTTTACCTTCCCCCGACCTTCTGAGGGGGTGGGGATCCTCTCTGAAGCGAAAGGGGATCGT
>NC_051426.1:22517048-22534583 GCF_015228065.2 Penaeus monodon
TGCCCCGGTCATAGGTCCCTTCATGGCATGCCGGCCCCTTGAGTTGCCACGCACTCGCGGTGCCCTCCGCCGGGTTTCTCCTGCAGGCCAGCATAGCGGATGTGGACATTTGGCAAGTTCACGTCGGGGGGCCGCCCTGGCCAAACCCCCGGGTAGCCTGAGCTCAGGGCCCAAACATAAATCGGGAGGTGTGAACCCTTTTACTTATCACACAGACCGGTGGCCATGAGCATGGCGGCAGCTTGACTCCCAGTCTTTGATTTCCCTGCAATATTTAGTAACTTTTGAGCAAGGGTAGGGTTTAAACCCGCTCCACCATACCATCGGAGTGGATGGAAGGGGTCGTCTGTGTTTTGGCCCCCCCTAACAGTCGCAAACTCACGGAACACGGACTAAAAATCACGGCCTTGGTCAGGTGCATTTCAGAAGGCACCCCAAAACGGGTAATGAACATTCACAACACCCCAGCCAGGGTTTTCCGGCTCAGGGTTTGGGTAGGCAATGCTAGGCCATTGAGAAATAGTCCTTTTCCCACACAGATGATGGTTTTCCTTGGGGCGTGAGAGGCAGGGACCCCCAATGTCTATTGCCACCTTTCCATGGGGCCCCACCCCGTACCCCTGTAAGGGGGCACGGTTTTCTGGGGGCCCTTCTTTGCCGCCAAAAACCCATGCTCTACCCCATAGAAGCACTTCTATGCCCCCCCCAGTAAAAAGGTGACGGAGAGGGCTCAGGGTTTTTTTCTCCCCCAAGGGCCACTGGAAACCGGCAGTAATTCCTCAGCAACTCGACGCATGGCTGGGACTACAACTACCCACGGCCACTGCCATTTCACTAAACTGCCCCCAGCGCCACAAAAAAACCGTTTTGACCCACCCGAAATGTTTGCCAGGCCCCTTCATTTTAACACATCCCCCGGTCATCCTTTTCATGTTAACCATGTTTCGCACAGAGACAAAGACCCATGGCGTAGAAATATTCCCCCCCCAAGAGACGACCCGTCGCTCGACATACCTAAACCTGAAAAAACTACAAAAAAATTTAAAAAAATTAGCCCTTTGGGAACGAACAAAATTTCTTTCAAAAAAAAGTATCGAAATTTTAAAATCAGTTTCAGAAACAAAAAAAATCTTTCACCCAGGCGGCTTTTCACTTCGCTGGGTCGCTTGGAGGAGGTGTGGGCGGCGGTAGTTTGGCAGGGGCACCCAGAGGGGTTTTCCCCTCCCCCAAGCCCGGGGCCCCACGGTCACTATTGACGTCTGATGCATCGCCCAAACGTAAAAATGCTCGTCCTCATTTGAAAACCGCCCCTCGTCACTCTGCCACCAACAAAAGGGGGTAGGCAGAGGGGCGTGTTACCACAGGGGTGAACACTAACATTTCCCAAGAGGCACCGGCCCACAGGTCCAAAAACACCAGGGGGAAAAAACCCAAGGGGCGAGGCGGGGGCCGAAAAAAAACCCCAAATGACAGTCTCCTTTATTTCCCAAGTTATTTACCCGTACACTTTTCTAAGGACAAACAGGGAAAAACCTCTGCACACTGACGTAAGCTTATAACAGGGGAACACAAAGTTTACAGGTCACAAAGGGGAAACGAGGTCTTCCAGGCAGCAACCCCAATCCCTTCTTGCTTGTTTCCCCCGTCCTCTGTTTACAGCCCCGCTGGTCATGTTTGCCCAGGTCCCTTTATGTTTCACATGCCCAGGATCCTTTTTATGTTTAAAACATTTTTACCAGAGACAAAACCCCCTGGCGTACAATATTAATATAAATATTATATATATATTAAAATAATATAAAATTATAATAATATAGTATAATTATTAATTTCGAAGATATTTTTTCGTCGGGTTTTTTGCAAAAGAAATACGGTAATAACGTAGAAAAAAAAAAGACCCAAGCTGGGGGCATCAACTTAAGAAGGGGCAACTACTTTGATAAACCCCTTTTTAAACCCGGGACAGAGGGGGCTTTTGGCTAGTGAGGGCCGGGCTCCTCCCAAAGTTCCATTCCTTTTTTGCATGACCTATTTGCTATCGGGGGGGTTGTCCCGGGTTTTTGGGCACCCATCCACTCGTAACTACCTTTCGGTGTTTGGGCAGTTTCATGACGAAATGATTTTTTGGGAAAAGCAGGCAAGAGCGTAAGTCAGGGCATAGCAGCGTCCTGATAGGGGGAAAGTCTTAACAATTTAAAAATAGTCTAAATGAATCCCGGGGAGTTCCCCAAAACCAGCATGAAAAAACCCCTCCCAATTACAGGCACATGGCCCCCCGCCGGCATAATATTGTCTGTCCTTTTTAAAAGTAAAAAAAGATAGATAATCAGAACATCAAAATTAAAAACCATATAGCATATAAAACCGAAAAAATTTAAACTATGAACAAATTGAAAAAAGTTAAAGATAAAATGAGCTCCACATGATGCTGGGCGAAAAGGAGGCGATGTTGGCAATGTCGTTTTGTCAATCTCTTTGATACGTTCTGTGATGCATCTCATCTGCATATAGTCGTCTTCTTCGCCGTACAGCTTGTTAGCGGGAACTGTAGGTTGCATTGGTGAAAGGGCATCCGGAACGTGGGCGGTCGTTCAGGGTGGCCCACCTCCTCCTATATAAGTCGCCTGTATACCATCGAGCGGGAGATATTCGGCTCCCTGGTTATTCGCTGAGATGAAATTACTTTCCTCATCCCAATCCTCTATTTGTAATTTAGATTGCTTAGTTTCCATTTTGAAAATGGTGTCAGCTTGGTAGCCTCGTTTTCACTTCAGATTTCCCATATGCCATTATGACGTCATATACCATCGGCCATATTTACTTTCTTATCCTGCATCTATTAGGATTAGCAGTGAAATGAATATTCAGGAATGTATGAAGATCCATTCTCATAAAGAGTACCAAATATACGGTTTCGTTTTTTTTTTTTTTTTTTTTTTTTTTTCTAAATAGTTCCTCTTCAAACTACTCAAGTCCCGGGTGGGCAAACAAACATTTCGACAACTTTTTCACACACATCAAGATAATGTATCAAAGCTTTGACATGCATTGACGAATGCAAGGAAAATATAAATTGTATGCGTGTCAGATAAAAGTCGAGAGAAAGATTAAATTCCTAATTGTCTTTTCTTTCTTTCTTTGTGGATTTCTTGGCCATCAACCAGCGGCATGTGGCCAAGGTCATTAAGCCAATGGATCTGTTTATTCTATCAATCTATATAAGGTCATAAAGGTTTGTCTCCCTTAAAAAAAGGGATTACTTTACTGATGTTTTTTCATTAGCTGCTAAAATATTTGATATTATAAAATCTTTATTTTTATTCTGAAATCATTTTTTATTGTCTGTCTCTGGTTTATATATTTTGGGCAGATGGTTAGTAAATGTTCTAGTGTTAGGGTGGTGGTGCATTGGGGCACTGTGGAGGGAAGGTTCTCTCTATATAGGGAGTGAGGTGGGTGATTCTGGTGGCATTGACCCTGAGCCGGGCCAACACCACCTCCTCCCTTCTGTCTTTCCTGTGGGCTGTATCCCACAATTTGATTTCTGCTCTGACTTTGTTTGTCAGTTGGAGGTTGGTCCACTCACTTTGCCACAGGAGATGTATTTTTGCTTTTATAAGGGACACAAAACACCAGAGATCTGTACGAACTATGGTAGTGTCCAGATCGCAGTCTCATTTTTAGTGATTTCTAATGATTTAATAGCTTTAAGTGAACTTAATGAATCTGAAAAAAAATACGATCAATCAATGGCTTTATCAATGGCAAAAAGTTCAGCAAGAAAGATCGAGTCTGAATTTAGTTCACATTCAGTCGACCATACACCCGCACCCACACCACTCATCTGTCTTGGAACCGTCGGTATATATATGAAAAAAAATTAGATGTTTAACAAGGATCTCTCTGAACCTCTGGCGTACCTCACCTCCGGCGCCATGGCCTTGGCTGATGGAACCAGGCTTCCGTGATAGAAAAATTGGGTTTCCCATGCCGCTATGTTTGACTGAACCAGGTATGATGGTAGAGAGATCTATACCGACTTTCTCGACGAGGTCGTGGAGTCTCGTGGAAAAGGGCCTAGTGCCACTATTGCCATTAGGGTGGCTCGGGTCTCGTGCCACCTTTGCGGCATAGGTCAGGGCTAACTGGCCGCGTCTGAGTCGGAGGGGAGGTACTCCTAACTCCACCTCAAGACGCTCGATCCAAGTGCACTTCAGGGATCCAAGACACACACGCAAAGAGGCATTCTGCACAGCATCCAAACTTTCAACTTGTTCTCGATGCCGAACCATACAGATTGACCCATAATCTACTTTAGACCTAATTAGAGCTTATATACCATTAGCAAAGACTGTCTATCAGCTCCCCATTTGTTACCAGAAATGCACTTTAATAAATTTAGTGCTTTTTGACATTTATTTTTTAACTGACCAATGCGGTCTTTCCAATTGAGTCTACTATCAAAAAGTAGCCCAAGAAACTTAGCAGAATTTTGAATAGGTATTGGGTGGTTGTCTACCCCCTAGTGGAAGCCTGGTTGCATTTCGGGTACCACAGAAGGCTCAAGTTATGTGTAGGACAATTCCTTACCGCAGAACTTGCCTAGGCGAAGGACGGTAATTCGATGCCCACCCCCAAGCGGAGTTCACGAGGAACTCGGCAGGCTCAGGAAAGTCACATTAAGAGGAAATATTTAGGAGAAGAAAAAGTGCGCCCAAAGGACGCCCCAGACTACTAGGCCTCCCTACCCAGGGGTCAAAGCCACAAAGGCTACCCTGGTGTAGAAGAGAGTTGTGGTCTGAGGTGGGGTGCTGACTACGCCTACTGTAGCCTCGTGTCACCTGCAAAAACAAGACACTGAAGGTGCTGGCAAAGCACTATAAAGTGCGGAAATTTCTGTAATTACAGTTTTTTTTATACTTTATTTCGAATTGATTTACAACTCAGAAGCAATAATGTCTAGCGAGACGAGAGGCCCCAGGCTCCAGGGTAGCTCTTGTGGCACAAGACTGTGTATTTATTGATGCTGCGTTAAATGAGGTGGTCCTCATCAAAATTTGAAACACGAGTGTGAGTGCCAATTGTCAGAATGAGCAAGATTTTTATTTCAAGATATCAGATATGATACAGTACATGTACTGGGAGTAAGTTTTTAGACTTGTTTTTTCACCTTCCTTGGAAACCACTAAGCTTGTATTTGCTCGAGTTGAAACAAGCAAGCACACGCACTCGCGTTTCAGATTTGATGAGCGAACACCTGTGTATAAATGCAGCAGCAAAAAATTAATAAGTCTTGTGCAACAAGAGCTACCTGGAGCCTGGGGCCTCTCGTTTCACTTGACATTGTTGTCTTGAGTTGTAAAGTAATTTGAAATAAGTAAAAACCTGTAATTACAGATCTTTTCGTACTTTAGTGCTTTGCCTGCACCTTCAGTGCTCTTGTTTTGCAGGGAACGAGGCTAAGTGGCGTAGTCAGACCCCCCCTCAGACCGCAGCTCTCTTTCACCAGGGTAGCCCTTGGGCTTGACCCTGGGGGGAAGCCAGTATTTGGGGGCGTCCTTTGGGGCGACTTTTTTTTTCCCTAAATATTTCCCTTAAATGGATTTTCCTGAGCCTCCCGGGTTCCTCATGAATCCGTTTTCGTTTGGGGGTGGGCATTGAATTACCACCTCACCTGGGGAAGTTTGGCGGAAAGGGAAGTGTCCCCCAAAACTCGACCCCTCTGTGGTAGGGAGAACGAACCCCGGGCCTCCTTTGGGGGGTAGGGGACGAAAACTGCCTAATCTCTTAGCTTTTGCGTTGGGTTTGATCCAAAATTTAAGAGTTTTTGACCCTTCAGGACAACAATTTTGACCCAAAGGCGGCCCTGGTCCGATACCCGGGAGAAAGATACCCCGGTTCCCCCTTCCCCCTCCCAAGGAGGAGGGGGACTCATGACCAACCTAGCAAATCGCCCCTAAAACAAGGGAAACCCCACAAATGAAAAAAGAGAAGACCCCTTTTAAAACCAACTGAAAATGCGAGCTTCGCAAGTAAAATGTGAAGAAAATCAATCACTTTGAACTGAATCCCTTTTATATAAAAAAAGGTCTTGTGGTAAAGTGGACAGCGATTTGATTTTGTCAAAAAATTGCGGAGGAACCTCCTTTTTAAAAAGTACAAATAACTCCCGTTTAAGGATTTATTAAAGTGACGAAAATTCAGATCTTCGAGTTACAAGTAACTACCCCTATTGCCCCAAATACTGTAAGGGGGCATCTTTCAAGGTTTTGGGGGGAACGATGGAAAGAAAGTAAAATTTCTTGGGCATAAAGGACCAAGACGTAGTGGGACGTTCATTGTATGACCAAAAAGGGATGGAATGGCGAACGAAAAGGACTGGTTTTTTAACTTGTTTTAAATAAAATCCGAGTAGCAACGTCGGTTATGAAGGTTCAAGTAAGACCTAGTCCAAAAGCCAAGAATTGTAATGTCCCAAAAAAATTCGGCACACCACATTAAGATGTATTGTAAAGACTCGAGAAAATATGTTCCAAAATGTGTAAACCCCTGACACCATACAGTATAGCCAGTTTTCCCAAGAGCAACTGTGTAGGTCCCACATCAGGATCTGGAAGCAGCACCCAAAAAAAGGAGAGAGACATAGATATAGAGAAAGCAAGTTAACGATAGCGTTAAGAAGAGCCCATGGGGACCCGATGCCGTAGGCGCTTCCCGAGCAAAAAGGGCCTAAGGTTTTTAAAAAAATAAATCACAAATGAAAAATTTTTGAAATTAAAAACAAGCAAGAGTAGGGCTGTGGTAAAAGACCCCGGGCAGAGCTTTGTCTCTACAATTAACAGCAATACCAAAGTATCAGAGGTTGGCCCCACTATCAATAAAATCAAAAAGGGAAAAAAAAAATTTAAAAAATCAACATCTTTCACGAGGGTAAAAATTTTAGATTCCCCTAGAGACATTGCGATGACTCACCAGGCAGTCCTCTATAAAGCAGCTGACAACACCACCCCGCATTTGACCATCAGGAAGAGGGAGCTGAAACCCTTTTCACTTTCCCACGGAGATGACTTTTTTACAAAAAGAAACAATGGATGAGTTGCCCGAACCTGAAGCCTGAGAGGAACATCCCGGCCCGATGAGATTCGATATGAGATGTAAAGCATCTTAATTATGATGCCAGTTAAGGGTTTAGAAATGACAAGAAATTTTTAAAAGCCACACTTTCCAAACTCATGGCACTTTGCCCAATCATTCCTATTTAAAGGCGGGGGTAATCCCCGATTTGCCATCTCCTACCCCCCAATGCGTTGACAAGTTTTTACAAGGCAGGGGAAGAATTTTTAACAGTAGGCATTTCTATTTTAAATCCAGTAAATTTTCTGTTGACGAGCGTGCAGTTCCGAAAGGGGGCGCCAAACTCCAAATAGTAAAGGGACAGTCAATTCAAAGGCAATTGCAAAAAAAAATATTTTATTTTAGTTTTTTATACAGAAAAAGATACGACAAAAAAACGGGGAATGGCTACTCAGAAGGCCAATAGGAAAATTGCCTTTTTTTATTAAAAATTTTATTTCTGACAGGAATTTTTCTGTCAAATTATTTTTTGACAAGGCACTTCTTCGGACATTTTTTTCCAAGCTCCCCTCGGGGTCTTTAAAATTTGCTGTGCTGATGATTGTGCATTATGGACTCCAGCAGTAATGCAGAATTTTCAGCAAATCCTCCAATTGGCAGTGGATAAAATTCCTAAAATGGGGGCCCCCATTTGAAAGAGTATTTGGGGGATTTTTTAAAAGAGAAAGCCCAAAAATCAGGTAAAACCCAGAAAAACCCAATACCCCTTTAAAAACTTGGGCTATTTTTTTGTGGGGCCAGTTGGAAAGACCCCATTTGGGGAGTTAAAGAAAAAGTCAAAGAGACTAAAATTATTAAAATGCATTTTGGGGAATAAATGGGAGCTGAAAGGGAAATCTTTGCTAAAGGGATAAGAGCCCCGTAGGCGAAAATAGATTTCGTGATGGTTTTGGCATCGAGAACAAGTTGAAAGGGGTTTGGTGCGTGTAGAAGGGTTTTTTACGGGTGTGTGTGGAGACCCAAAAGTACTCGGACGAGCCCTGAGGGGGGTCGGGGTACCACCCTCGACTCAGAGCGCCCGTTTACATGACCTAGCGCAAAATGGGTCGGAAACCCAAGCCCCCCTAATGGCAATAGGGCACTGGCCCTTTTCACGAGACCCACGCCCCGTCGAGAAAAGTCGGTAAATTCTTACCTCGATACCTGGTTAATTCAAATATAGCGCCCTGGGAAACCCCAATTCTCTATCATGGAAGCCTGGTTGAAAGCAAGGCCCTGGCGCCGGAGGGGAGGTACGCCCGAGGTTCAGAGAGATCCTGTTTAAACATCTACCTTTTTTCAAATAACCGACGGTTCCAAGACAGAGTGGGGGCGGGGTATGGTCGATGAATGTGAACTAAAGTTCATAACGACTTTTTGCTGAACTTTTTGCCATTTATTTTTTCATACGAGACCAGATAGAATAGTCATTTTTTTGATTCATTTTAGTTTATAAAGCCCTTAAATCATTAGAAACCCAAAAATTAATTATGGGTAAAACATCGAAGCAAATGGTGCCAAAAATCAATCAAGTAAAATGGGGACCCCGGGCCCCTTGGACCATGGAATGAGCAGGCTGCAAATTAACCGGCAACTGGCATTGGACCTTAGCATAGTCCCCAAAATCTCAGGGTTTTTTTTTCCTTATAAAAGCAAAAATCCATCTCCGTGCAAAATTTAGGGACAACCCCAACTCATAAAAAAATAAAACAAAACATAGAAATGGGGGGACACAGCCCCCCCGGAAAGGGGAGAAAGGGGGGAGTGGGGTTTGGCCCCCCTTAGGGGCAACATACAAGATTTACCCCCCCCCATCCCTCATAGAAAAGAATTTCCCCCACAAGCAAAATGAAAAACCAACCTAACCATAAAAACCCAATTTTTAAAAGCATGAGCCAATACACAAACAAAGAGAACACTTAAAAAAAAAAAAATTAAAAAAAATTTGAATTTACATTCAAATATACTTTCAGATGATGAAAGAATCATCAGTAAAGTAATCGCTTTTCTAAGGGAGACAAAACTTTATGACCTTATATAGACTGATAGAATGAATAGGATCCATTGGCTTAATAACCTTGGCCACATGCCGCTGGTTGATAGCCAAGAAATCCAACAAAGAAAGAAAGAAAAGCAAGCGCACATTTTTCTCGCTCAGCTGATTTCATGCGACTCGACTTATAGAAGAAGAATAGCGAAAACTATGATCAGAATAATCGAAAAAAATTATACATACTGTTGCATTACTAATCACCAAACTGACTGAAATACTTAGTACTTCTATAGACATTGCGCGCGCGGACGCGGACACACACACACACACACACACACACACACACACACACACACACACACACACACACACACACACACACACACACACACACAGTGATAAAGTATCTACATATTCATTGTATTGTGGTTTTGCGTTCATTTCAAGTTCTATAATGGAAAATATAATGTAGGAACTACGAGAACCATTTACAAAGGTATCGCTGATGTTGAAGATTTTTTTTCTAATATACAGCTGCCATACATAGATATTTAAAGCATGAAGCGTTCTCAAGTTTCAAGGAATATGCAGCTATAATTGACACTTGCTATGTTGAAAGAAGGGGGATATACCGCCCCACCTCCATAGGATGAGAAACAGTCTCTGATTCTTGCACATACACAGGTAGTTTCACTTCCATTTAGCCTGTTGAACTCAAAGATGAAATTAACTTTTTCCCCAAGAGTATTCTGATGGTAAGGGATCGTTATCATATTTTTTTAATTGGGTTTTACTTCTGGTAATTATAACAATATCGAGTGAATTATACAAATGATTTAATCTATCTAGATCTGATATCTCAAAGCGCACTCTCACTGGCTGAATACGATGACGTGACCCTATTAATCTGTGCGACATTTTATCGTAAGTACACTTTTTTAAATGATTAAGTAATAATGGTTAGAAGATAACCGAAAGGGAAAAATATATATATATATTTATTTATTTATAATATTTGCAATGAATTAAGGCAAAGAGGCAGAGCTTAGCTTGGAAGTAGCCAACTTTTTCTTTTTCTTTAAGACAGAGTGGGGCTACCTAGGTCAAGGCCTGCATTTTGGCACCCATCATGTTTCTCAATGCCATCGACTACATCATGAGCCTCACCGTACTTTTTATTCCTCTCAGCGTGGACCTAGGCAATGACCATAACTTCACAGACTTCAACCATGTAGACGATATCTCTCTCCTCGTTTAACTGCTCGACGCAGTTGCTGCAGCGCTGCGGCAATAGTCTGCGTCAGTTTGCCGAACACAAAGACCCAGTCTCTCGCCTGTACTCCCCTGCTTGACAGCAATGTAATTAACGAGCAACCTAGACATAAAGTAGAATCTGCCCCAAGACTTCTGCTACTTTGGGATAAGTAATTTAAATTCCACCTGAGATCAGCCGCCGTGCCACCCTGAAGCCCGTCTGGCCATCAAATATTTTTACACGCCCAAAATCCGGCTATACAATTTGTTGGTTCTGATATTACTGCGACAGTTGGGCCAGAAGTTGACCATCAACTACCGCATCGATGGCTCTGACTTAGAACCTTAGGCCGAGTTTTGCGGATCTGCTGGCAAGACAACGTGACAGGCGTCACTGTCCGACAGACGAGTGGCCAACTCCAACTTTCAAGCTCGTTGGATGCAAGCCGACTCCGCAAGTTTGCCCACACTCGACAGTCAGCGTTACAGATTATCGGTAGAGGAGACCGAAAAACGTGCTTAAGACAGAGATAGATGCCATATCACTGATGCAGAGTTTACATCACGATAGTTTGTATGTGTGTGTATATTATATATATGTACTGTGTATCCCCTCTCTCTCTCTCTCTCTCTCTTCTCTCTCTCTCTCTCTCTTCTCTATATATATATATATATAATATATATATATATATATATATATAATTATATATATATTTTATATATATATATAAAATATATATATAAAATATATATATAATATATATTATATTATTATATTATATATATATATATTATAAAATATATAATATATATATAATATATATATATATATATATATATATATATATATATATATCAAATATATATATATATATATATAATATAAAATATATAGAGAGAGGAGAGAGAGGAGAGGAGAGAGAGGAGAGAGAGAGAGAGAGAGAGAGAGATACACAGTACATATATATAATATACACACACATACAAACTATCGTGATGTAAATTTCTGCATCAGGAATGGCATCTATCTCTGTTTAAGCACGTTTTTCGGTCTCCTCTCCCGATAATCTGTAACGCTGACGTCGAGGTGGGCAAACTTGCGGAGTCGGCTTGCATCCAACGAGCTTGAAAGTTGGAGTTTGGGCCACTCGTTGTCGGACAGTGACGCCTGTCACGTTTTCTTTCCCGCAGATCCGCAAAACTCGGCCTAAGGTTCTAAGTCGAGCCATCGATGCGGTAGTTGATGGTCAACTTCTGGCCCAACTGTCGCAGTAATATCAGAACCAACAAATTGTATAGCCCGGGTTTGGGCGTGTAAAAATATTTGATGGCCCGACGGGGTTTAGGGTGGCACGGCGGCTGATCTCAGGGGAATGTAATTACTTATCCCCAAATAGCAGAAGTCTTGGGCAGATTCTACTTTATGTCTGGTTGCTCGTTAATTACATTGCTGTCAAGCAGGGGAGTAAGGCGAAGAGAGGGTCTTTTGTCGCAAACGACGCAGACTATTGCCGCAGCGCTGCAGCAACTGCGTCGAGCAGTTAAAGAGGAAGAGAAAAAAACGTCTACATGTTGAAGTCTGTGAAAGTTATGGTCATTCTAGTCCACCTTTAGAGAAATAAAAAGTACGTGAGGGTCATGATGTATCGATGCAATGAAACATGATGGTGCAACATGCAGCTTGACCTAGGAGCCCACTTTTAAAAAAAAGAAAAAGTTGGCTACTTCCAAGCTAAGTCTGCCTTTGCTTAATTATTGCAAATATATAATAAATAAATATATATATATTTTCCCTTTCGGTTATTTCTAAACCATTATTACTTAATCATTTAAAAAAGGTACTTACGATAAAATGTCGCCAGATTAATAGGGTACGTCATCTATTCAGCAGTGAGAGGCGTTTGAGAATTTAGATCTAGGAAATTAATATTGAAATTCACTCGATATGTTATAATTTCAGAAGAAAAACCAATTAAAAAAATATGATAACGATCCTTACATCAGAATACTCTTGGGGAAAAAAAATTTTATTTGAGTTAACAGGCTAAATGGAAGGAAACTACCTGTTGTAGTGCAAGAATCAGAGACTGTTTCATCCCATGGAGGGGGGCGGTATATCCCCTTTTCAACATAGCAAGTGTCAATTATAGCTTAAATTTTGAAACTTGAGAAAGCCATGCTTTTAAATATCTATGTATGGCAGCTGTATATTAGAAAAAAAATCTTCAACATCAGCGATACCTTTGTAAATGGTTCTCGTAGTTCCTACATTATATTTTCCATTATAGAACTTGAAATGAACGCAAAACCACAATACAATGAATATGTAGATACTTTATCACTGTGTGAGTGTGTGTGTGTGTGTGTGTGTGTGTGTGTGTGGTGTGTGTGTGTGTGTGTGTGTGTGTGTGTGTGTGTGTGTGTGTGTGTGTGTCCGCGTCCGCGCGCGCAATGTCTATAGAAGTACTAAGTATTCAGTCAGTTTGGTGATTAGTAATGCAAACAGTATGTATAATTTTTTTCGATTATTCTGATCATAGTTTCGCTATTCTTCTTCTATAAGTCGAATCGCATGAAATCAGCTGAGCGAGGAAAAATGTGCGCTTGCGTTTTCTTTCTTTTCTTTGTTGGATTTCTTGGCTATCAACCAGCGGCATGTGGCCAAGGTTATTAAGCCAATGGATCCTATTCATTCTATCAGTCTATATAAGGTCATAAAGTTTTGTCTCCCTTAGAAAAGCGATTACTTTACTGATGATTCTTTCATCATCTGAAAGTATATTTGATAGGTAAATTCTAATTTTTTAATTCTATTTTTAAGATGTTCTCTATTGTTTGTGTATTGGCTGGCATGCTATTAAAATATGGTTTATGGTTAGGTTGGTATTCCCAATTTTGGCTTTGTGGAGGAAATTCTTTTCTATGTAGGGTGAGGTGGGTAAATTTTGTAGTGTTGACCCTAAGGCGGGCCAACACCCCCTCCTCCCTTCTCTCCCTCTGTGGGCTGTGTCCCACAGTTCTATGTTTTGTTTTATTTTGTTTATGATTTGGAGGTTGGGTCCATCACTTTCCCACAGGAGATGGATTTTTGCTTTTATAAGAGACACAAAACACCTGAGATTTGTACGGACTATGCTAAGGCCCAAAACCCATTTGACCAGGTTAATTTGTCAGCCTGCTCATTCCCATGGATACCAGAGTGGCCGGGTACCCATATTAGCTTGATTGATTTATTGGCACCATGTAGCTTACGAATGATATTAACCAGTAATTAATTTTGGGGGGTTCTAATGATTTAATGGCTTTAAGTGAATGAATGAATCTGAAAAAGGGACTATTCTATCGTGGGTCGTCGATAGTGCAAAACAATGGCAAAAAGTTCAGCAAGAAAGATCGATGTATGAACTTTATTTCACATTCAGTCGCCCCATAACCCGCACCCAAAATCTGTCTTGGAACCGTCGGTATATATATAAAAAAAAAGGTAGATGTTTTAACAAGGATCTCTCTGAACCTCTGGCGTACCTCCACCTCCGGCGCCATGGCCCTTTGGCTATTCGAAGCCAGGCTTCCATGATAGAGAAGTTGGGGGTTTCCCATGGCGCTTATTTGAATGAACCAGGGTATCGAGGGTAGAGAGATCTATACCGACTTTCTCGACGAGGTCGTGGAGTCTCGTGGAAAAGGGCCTAGTGCCACTTTTGCCATTAGGGTGGTTTGGGTCTCGAGCCCCCTTTGCGGCATAGGTCAGTGTCACTGGCCGCGTCTGAGTCGGAAGGGTGGTACTCCTGACTCCACCTCAAAGGGGCTCGATCCGAGTAATTTTAGGTCTCCAACACACACACGTAAACAAGCATTCTAACAGCATCCAAACCATTCAACTTGTTCTCGATGCCGAAAACCCTACACGAAATCTACTTTCGACCTAATCAGGGCTCTATATACCTTTAGCAAAGACTGTCTATCAGCTCCCATTTATTACCAGCAATGCACTTTAATAAATTTAGTGCTCTTTTAATTTATTCTTTAACTGACCAATGTGGGGCTTTCCAACGAGTCTACTATCAAAAAATAGCCCAAGAATTTTGAATGGGTATTTGGGGGGTTGTCTAGAGTTAGCCTGATGTTTGGGTTTCTCCTATGTGAAAAAATACCCCAATACTCTTTCTAATGGAGGCCCCAGTTAGGAATCTTATCCACTGCCAATTGGATGCGATTTGCTGAGAATTCTGCATTACTGCTGGAGTGCCATAATGCACAATCATCAGCGTACAGCGAATATTTAAGATCCCGAGGAGGAGCTTGGACAAAAATGTCCGAAGAAGTGACATTGTCGGAAAATAATTTGACAGCAAAATTCCTGTCAGAATGAAATTTTTAAAAAAAACAAGGCAAGTTTTCCCCGTATTGGCCTTCTGAGTAGGCCATATCGCCGTGTTTTTTCGTAGTCTTTTTCTGTATATAAGAATACTGAAATCAAATGATCTTTTTTGGCAATTGCCTCTTGAATATGACTGTCCAGCTTTACTAGTTTGAGAGTTTGGCGTCCCTTTCGGAAACTGCACTGCTCGTCAACTAGCAAATTACTGGAATTTAAAATATGCAATAGCCTACTGTTAACAATTCGTTCCATGACCTTGCATAAACAACTTGTCAACGCAATTGGGCGGTAGGAGATGGCAAATCTGGGATTACCCCCGCCTTTCAATATGGGAATGATATGGGCGAAGTGCCATGAGTTTGGAAAAGTGTGGCTTTTCCAAATTTCATTGTACATTTCTAGCAACTTAATCATGGCATCATAATTAAGATGCTTTATCATCTCATATCGAATCTCATCGGGGCCTGGGGATGTTCCTCTACAGGCTTCTAGGGTTCGGACAAGCTCATCCATTGTTAGATCTTTATTGTAATCAAAGTCATCTCCTGTGGCAAAGTGAATAGGTTGCAGCTCAGCCTCTTCCTTGATGGTCAAGAATGCGGGATGGTAGTTGTCTGAGCTGCTTGTATGAGAGGACTGCCTGGTGAGTGCATCAGCAATGTCTCTAGGTGAATCTAAATTGTTACCCTCGTGAATGATGTTGATTTTGAAAGATGTTTTTTTCTTATTGATTTTATTGATAGTGGACCAAACCTCTGATACTTTGGTATTGCTGTTAATTGTAGAGACAAAGCTCTGCCAGGAGTCTTATTACTCTACGAGCCCTAGCTCTTGCTTGTTTGTAATTGCAAAAGTTCTCATTTGTGATGTTATTTTTGAAAAGCCTGTAGGCCTTATTGCGTCGGCACAGCGCCCTACGGCAATCTGGTGTCCACCATGGAACTCTATGCTTAACGCTATCTGTTAACTTAATGCTTTCTCATATATGCTAATGTCTCAGTCTCCTTTTTTAGGATGCTGCATTCAGCAGATCCTGACTGATGGGGACCTACACAGTTAGCTCATTGGGAAATCTGGCTAGTACATGTGATGGTGTCATGGGCTTCAGCACATTTATGGCATACATATTTACTCGAGTCTTTATCAATACATCTTAATGTGGTGTGTCCGAATTTTTGGCATCTATTACAATTCATTGGCTTTTGGACATAGGGTCTTACTTGAACACGTTCATAACCGACGTTGACATACTCTGAGATTTTATTTAAAGCAAAGTTCAAAAAACACAGTCCAGTTTTCGTTCGCACATTCCCATCCTTCTTGGTCATACAATGAACGTCCACTACGTCTTGGTCCTTCATGCTCTCAAGAATTTCACTTTCTTCCATCGTCCTCAAATCCCTGTGAAAGATTGCCCCCTTACAAGTATTTGGTGCAATAGGGATAGTTACTTGTAACTCGAAGATCATGAATTTGCGTCAGCTTAAGTAAATCCTTAATCTGGGAGTTATATTGTACTTTAACAAGGAGGCTTCCATCTCGCAATTTTTTGACAAAATCAAAATCGCTGTCCACTTGACCATCAAGGACCTTTTTGATGATAAAGGGATTCACGTTCAAAAGTGATTGATTTTCATTCACACATTTTACATTCGCGAACCTCGCATTCTCAGTTGGGATTTTGAAAAGTGGTCTTCTCGTTTTGTCATTTGTGGGGGTTCCGTTGTTCAGGGTCGAATTCGTCATAGGTTGGTCATGAGTCGCCCCTCCTCCTTGAGGAGGAGAAGGGGTAACCGGGGTATCTTTCATCCTGGATATCGGACCAGGTCCGACTCCTTGGCTCAAAATTGTTGTCCTGAAGGGATCAAAAACTCTTAACTTTGGTATCAACCTAACAGCAATAGCTAAGAGAGTTAGGCAGTTTTCCGTCCTCTACCCCCCAATGGAAGCCTGGTTGCATTCTCCAGTACCACAGAGGGATCGAGTTATGTGGAGGACACTTCCTTACCGCCAAACTTACCTAGGTGAAGGATGGTAATTCAATGCCCACCCCTCAAGCGAATACGGGAGTTCATGAGGAACTCCGGCAGGCTCAGGAAAGTCACATTAAGGGGAAATATTTAGGAAAAGAAAAAGTGCGCCCAAAGGACGCCCCAGACTACTGGGCCTCCCTACCCAGGGGTCAAAGCCCACAAGGGCTACCCTGGTGTAGAAGAGAGCTGCGGGTCTGAGGTGGGGTGCTGACTACGCCTACTGTAGCCTCGTGTCACCTGCAAAACAAGAGCACTGAAGGTGCAGGCAAAGCACTAAAGTACGAAAAGATCTGTAATTACAGGTTTTACTTTATTTCAAATTACTTTACAACTCAGAAGCAACAATGTCAAGTGAAACGAGAGGCCCCAGGCTCCAGGGTAGCTCTTGTTGCACAAGACTTATTAATTTTTTGCTGCTGCATTTATACAAGGTGTTCGCTCATCAAAATCTGAAACGCGAGTGCGTGTGCTTGCTTGTTTCAACTCGAGCAAATACAAGCTTAGTGGTTCCAAGGAGGGTGAAAAAAAAGTCTAAAACCTTACTCCCAATACATGTGCTGTATGAAATCTGATATCTTGAAATAAAAATCTTGCTCATTCTGACAAATTGGCACTCACACTCGTGTTTCAAATTTTGATGAGGACACACCTCATTTAACGCAGCAGCAATAAATACAAAGTCTTGTGCCACAAGAGCTACCCTGGAGCCTGGGGCCTCTCGTCTCGCTAGACATTATTGCTTCTGAGTTGTAAATCAATTC
>NC_051426.1:22555366-22560366 GCF_015228065.2 Penaeus monodon
AAATCTATTACATCTCTTTGGAAAATAAATGCAGACTCATAAACTATAAGATAAATATCAATGGCATCAAATCGTCACTGCAGAGTATGTGCTTTTCAAATTGCAACGTGCTTTCGTGGATGATCATTCTATACCATTCCTAAAACCATACGGCATTTGTAACCCACTACTGCACAAGAGCATCACAACATGAAAACTGCAATTAGGTATCATGCTGTGACCACGGCGGCTCAGACATGAACCTACCGTTAAAAGAAGAAGAACTGCACTTCTTCCCATTAACTCACACATCACCTGCTGCAGCAATTAAATTATTATAACTGTCTTTTCTTACCTTTTCTGAATTTACTCTAACAACTTCATTCCCTGTATGAAACCCCAGCAATCAATTCCTATTTTCAAAGTATTTTTGCAGTTTATTATTTACATTTTGTACAAATAAAACTATATCATATTGGTAAGTCGTTTCACTATTTTATTCAGCATAAAAGTAGTTTGCAATGTGATGTTAATTGCCTATGAACATCAGTAAACTGGATTACACCAGTAATAAAATTTAAACCCTTCACATATCAACAAAAATCTTAAAGGACAATAAACTGTACTCAAAAGTTAACAAATATGCTCTCAAATAAATTATACAGCCAAGATAACCAGAAAGACTAAAAATTCCCCCTAAATATCAAAAAATGAAAGCCTACAGAGTATACCACCAAACACAGAAATGTACACAATAAAGAGAATCTCTCAAATGTAAAGTTTTTGTTCATAATTAATAATAACCAAAATGATTTTTAAAAAATGGAAATCTATGATTCTGAACCTATAGCTTCACTGTTGCAACTTCTGGCATAGTCATCGGCTTCCTTCTTGAGTTTCTTCATGGCTTCCAAATTGGAGAATATTCCCTTGACCAGCTGTCCGTAGAGGCGATCGCTGTAATAGGTGTTTGTTGGAAATATTCCTTCCATGAAACCAATATGTCCACCTCGAGCAGTCACTACAATAGCCACATGACTCGACTTATTTGCGGCTTCCACTGGGATACCTAAAATATAAATATTTCTATTGATTTCTGACATTTCAGAAAAGAAATTTGAAAATAATTTTCACATATGATTCCAAGTTCATTTATTATTACTTCTCTATCCATCCTTATGGAAATTTTACATATTTCAAGATATTCTACATCTTCTCCTGAGACATGAAGGTTAACCATACCTTCCATAGGTTGGAAAGGGTCATCTGCAGCAGAGAGGCACAACAAAGGCACCTTAATGTTATCAAGCTTATCATGGAGGCAGGCAGTCCTATAATATTCCTCAACATCACGGAAACCAAACTGAACAGCCGTGAATCTAGAATCAAACTCCCTGATGGTCTTGCTCTGAAAATTGACAAATTTTTAAGTCATGTAGTTTCAATAAGAATCGAAATAAAATTAAAAGTGGAGATGTACAAAACAAAATTAACAATTTTACACTGAATCTACTATTTATTGGTAGAAATTGCTGGAATGAATAATGACAAATATCTTACTTTAATAGATCTGTATTTTTTCTTTATTTTTGATAACTGAAACTCATTGAGGTACAATGAAATCATACAGTAGTACATGACAATTCACTGTGATATATATACATTAAAAGTTAATACCATAGTACCATCAGCTAAACAATTCCATTCCTGATTCTTTGAGTTCTGATGATTCTTTTCTCAATGCCATTGAAAAAAAAATCATCAAAACTCAAATAATCAAGAATCATCAACTGGACAGGCAAACAAAATTCTTCAATGAGCAGCTTCTCACCTGTAGGACATGGTCGAGATCCCAGTTATAGTTCCCTTCAAGCTGCTTCCTCATGCTCCTGATGGAGTCAACAAGGCAATGGGCCAGATGCCGGTTGAGCAAGAGGTTCCAAAGGGGTTTTTCGAGGCTCTCCGTGCCAACGAATACATTCCATGGGATAGAGAGCACCATAGCCGCCACCAGGTGCTCTGCTGCCTTCTCTCCCCGCGTAGCTAGATAGTTCCCTAGAATCATCCTGTGGAGAACAGGGTTTGTTAATATTTCACAAAAAAAACAAAGGAATAATTATGTAAAAGTTAAATTTCTTTTTGTGTGTGTGGGTGGGTGTTTGAGTTTAGGTTTAAATTTGAGTATGAGTAAGTATCACTATGAGTATGAATGAGTATGAGTTTGCATTTGCATTTGAGTTTGCATTTGAGTCTGAGTTTGAGTTTGAGCCTGACCTTATGTTTGAGTTTGAGCTTGAGTGTTTGTGAGTGTGATTATGAATGTTTGTGTGGGTGTGGATGTGGGTATGGATATGGATGTGGATGTGGATGTGGATGTGGATGTGGATGTGGATGTGGATGTGGGTGCAAGTGTACATGTGTGTTAATCATGAGTTCTGAGATACAGGCATTGAAAAAGCTTTCAAAGAATACAAATATATAATAAATTCTATCAAAACAACCTACACATTTCTCAGTTTAATCCCCATCTTAGCATAATCAACCCAGGCTTCAATCCTAAAACCACAGTCTTAATAACACTTGCTTAAACACCAGAATCCCTTACCCCCCAAGAGATATCCCAGTGGCCATGAGTGGGGCCTCCGAGTACTTGCTCCTGATGTGCAGTATAGCTTCCTCCAAGTCATCGCTGTTGGCAGCACAGTACGTCCTCGCAGTCTGAAATCATTTGCATACGTGAAGGAAGACTGAGAGAAGGTTTTTTATAAAATGTGTGGGTGAATTTTTCAGAAATGGGGTAAATCCTCGCTTTTGAGGCCCATTTCGTTCTACTTTAGATGTTCTGTGTTCTACCCATTATGGTTTTATGTGTGTGTGTGTGTGTGTGTGTGTGTGTGTTGGGGTGTGGTGTGTGTGTGTGTGGTAGTGTGTGTTGTGTGTGTATGTGTGTGTGTTGTGTGTGTTTTGTGTGTGTGTATGTGTGGTGTGTGTGTGTGTGTGTTGTTGTGTGTGTGTGTGTGTGTGTTTTGTGTGTGTGTGTGTGTGTGTGTGTGTGTGTGTGTGTGTGTGTGTGTGTGTGTGTGTGTGTGGTGTGTGTGTGTGTGTGTGTGTGTGTGTGGTGTGCTGTTTGTGGGGTGTGGTGTGTGTGTGGTGTGTGTATGGTGTGTGTGTGTGTGTGTGGTGTGTGTGTGTGTGTGTGTGTGTGTTTGTGTGTGTGTGTGTGTGTGTGTGTGTGTGTGTGTGTGTGTGTGTGTGTGTGTGTGTGTGTGTGTGTGTGTGTGTGTGTGTGTGTGTGTGTGTGTGTTTTGTGAGGGCATAACCATCCATTCCCCAGAAAAGAAATAAATCCCCCATAACAGGAAACAAAAGCATACACACGCACATACAAGAACAACAAAGAAACACCACCTGCCCCCCCCTCCTCGCACACCCCACTCCCCTCTCCTGTCCTCACCTTGAGCTCCACACCGCCGCGCCCTCGATTGTTGAAGACCACGCACCGCGCCCCGGCCTTCTGCACCATCAGGACGAAGCTCTTGACGTACTCGCTCTGGGAGGACCCCGTCAGCCCCGGTAGGATGATGATCAGGGGCTTCTTAGCATCGTCGGCAGCGTTGTCCAGCCAGTCCAGGCACACTTGCCCCCCGTCCTTCAGCTGCAGTAACTCTCTGGAGGGACGAAAGGTGATTAATGATTCGTGAAGGTATGGAGGGAGTGATAATAATAATCGCGAATGTTTTATTGTTTTTCTCTTATTTTCGTTTTACTTTTATTAATATCATTATTATTATTAGTGTTAACAATAGTATTACTATTATAATTATTGTTGTTATTAACAATAGTATTGTTATTATCATTATTACTCATATAATCATCATCATCATCATCACCACCATTATTTTCATTGTTATTATCATTATTATCATCATTATTATGAGTAATAGTAGTAGTAACAGTAGTAGTAGGAATTGTATGATTATCATTATTATTATCATTATTACCTTATTATTACTATTATTATTTTCAGCCACATCATTACATATACAAATGATTATCATTAATCAACATCAGCTATAATATTTATTACCATTATTATCAACACCATCAATTATCACCATCGCCATAACAACCACAAACCTCTAAACAATCCATCACAACTACAGTTCACCACAGAAGAGGAGATAAATGAACAGCTTCCCTTCCTCGACACCTTAATCCAAAGGACACCTGACGGCCCGGTGTTCTCTGTGTACAGAAAGCCCAAATAAAGATGATTTTATACACCACTTCTCTGCTCACAACAATAGAAGGCGTGGTCATTGTTTTTTTTTTCTCCGAGAATCTGCAGCCCCGAGTTCCTGGAGGAGGAAATGCAACACTTCACAGTAACACCTTCCAACGCCTCCGTTACCCTCGCGCCTTGCTCACCCACCTCCGAGGCAGAAAAGATCATGGCCAGATCAAGAGGAGACGCCACACAGAATAACAGAATTATCATCCCACACTTGCAGCTGACAGAACACCTGGAGCCCCTGTTGGGCCGTACAATGAAGATAGCTACCCCTTCTGGTAAGAAGATCGAAGACATCATAAGGGAAAAGAGGTCAGACCACAGCAGGCCTCTTAGTCATATCTTGCGGTGGCTGCGATAAAGTATGCATAGGTGAGACAGATCGTGGCCTCCACGAACAATGACTCGACCAACACCGCAGCACCCTCCGACGACATGACAAGAGAAGCGCCTTCGATGTTCATGTCGACGCCGATGGCCATCTCCCTAAGTGGTCCCAGGCCTCCATTATAAAACAAGGCCTGCCCCCACAACAAACGAAGATGGTAAAAGCGGCGTTTATCCATTCAACGAACAACTTCAACACTGGAACAGGGAGCCACGAACTAGCTAAGGTCGTCGCACACCTAATTACCGACATGACCTGACCACTCAGTACTCGTATATATACCTCCATATATCCTTTGTCTTATATACCCTGATAAAGCAATAAATGTGAAAAGGCCTTTTC
>NC_051426.1:22567866-22570366 GCF_015228065.2 Penaeus monodon
GGCTGAGAACTGAGGATGAGGCTGGCGGTGAGCCAGGAGGGGGGGGAGAAGAGGAGAAAGGGGGGGGAAGGGAGAAGGAGGATGAAAGGGAGAAGGGAAAAGGGGGATGAAACGGAAGAGGGGGATGAATGGGAGAAGGGAGAAAGAGGAGGATGGAAGGGGGGAGAGAGAAGGAGGAGGATGAAAGGAAGAAGAGGAAATGAAAAGGAGAAGGGAGAAGAGGGGAGAAAGGAAGAAAGGAGAACAGTATATGAAAGGGAGAAGGGAGAAGAGAGGATGAACGTTAGGAGAAGAGGGGACGAAAGGGAGAAGGGAAAAGGGAGGATGAAAGGGAGAAGGAGGATGGAGAGGATGAAAAGGGGAAAGGAGAGAGGGCGCAAGAAAAGGGCAAGTGGGGGGGGGGGGAGAAAGAGAAGGAGAAGAGAGACAAAGAAAAAAAATCGAAAGGTGAAAAGGGTAAGAAGAAAGGGGGAGGTGAGAAGGGAGAGGACAAAGGTGAAAGAGGAAGGAAAGGGAGATAGATAAGGGGAGGGGAAAAGGAAAGGGGATGAGAAAGAAGGTAAGGGAGAGGATAAAGGAAAAAGAGGAAGAAGGGGGGGGTAGATAAAGGGAGGCGAAAAGGGAGAGGAGGAGGAGGAGGAGGAGGAGGAGGAGGAGGAGGAGGAGGAGGAGGAGGAGGAGGAGGAGGAGGAGAGGAGGAGGAGGAGGAGGAGGAGGAGGAGGAGGAGGAGGAGGAGGAGGAGGAGAAGAGGAGGAGGAGAAGGAGGAGGAGGAGGAGAAGAAGAAAGAAGAAGAAGAAGAAGAAGAAGAAGAAGAAGAAGAAGAAGAAGAAGAAGAAGAAGAAGAAGAAGAAGAAGAAGAAGGAGGAGGAGGAGGAGGAGGAGGAAGAGGAGGGTAAAGGTAATAGAGGAAAGAGAGAAGTACTTACAGTGACCCGAAAAAAATAACATAAAATGGCGAAATCATTGTGCAAAATATAACTCGAAAATTTTATTCAAAATCATAAGCCATGGTGACACGGCGACTGTTATCTTTATGGCATATCTATGGTGAATTATTATGGTGTCCAACCAACGTATAGTGACTAGAGAGGACAGAAAGACTGTGTTCAGTTTATCGAGGCGGCATGATTGGGGGGAAATTAGATTACGGTTTTATATAGCCAACGATGCACATTGTGGAATGCTTCAAAATTATACAGCGATACAGGAAGTCTTTTAAGATAATTTAGTTGTTGATGGTTAAAAAAAGAGAGAGCAATATGGTGACTTTACTGATAAGTTGACTATCGATTTATCACACGTCACTAGAATGTAGTGAAGGAATGTGATATGCTCGTAGAAAATTTGAAGGAGAGTGAACACGCCAGTAGTAGATAGTACAGGAATTCGATATAAATACTCTTAACAAGCTTATTACGCCTGTAAGCAGCTTATGGTGATGCGGTGGGTATAGTGACAGTACGGGGGAGGAGACGAGGCGTATCTAGACTATATACCACTGATTTATGAATTTATTTCCGTCCTTTTTGCGTGTTGGCAGCGTCGACGATCCCACGAGATGCCAAGCGGATGGGAGGCAGACTTGGATATTGTGAAATAAGCAAATCCGAATGATAAAGGGGAAGAAAGGAGGGAGAGAGAGGAGAGTTGGTGATAAAAGGGAAGGAGAAAGGGAGAGAGAGGAAAGTAGGTGATAAACGGGAAGAAGGAAGGGAGAGAGGAAAGTAGGTGATAAAAGGGAGAGAGAGTGAAAGTTGCGTCTCCCGGTTGCCCTTGCAAGTTGACGTTGGTGTGACCTGGAATCGAGTGTCGGTGTCTGATGAGGTCATGCGAGTTCAATAACCTGAAATGCTGTAATTACGAAAGAGAAAACGGGGGAAAAAAGGTCACAAGTCTTGTTCCAAATTTTCAGATATTTATAAGCCTTCCCAGAATAAACAGGTTTATAATCAGCTGAACTGATTTTACGTGATATCGAGCTTTCAGAACAAAATGAGAACAAAGGAGACTTGTAGGCTTGCTGTGTGTTTCTCGGAGCCATTTCTATACGTTAACTGGTCTGCAGACAGAAAACGAGACGTGATAATCGACAGAAATCGGATACTAGACCCCTATCGCTTAAAATAAATATAAAGAAAGTTGCCTCCTCCTCATATATAAAATAAGATCGTTAAATACATACATAAGCATTTCTAAACGGTATAAAATCAATCCACCCACATCCTCATGCAGAAATCGGGTGTGTTTAACCTTTAGGAATATCATTTGGATACCGTCATCCACTCTCGACGTGCCCATCCCTGGCCGGCGGCGTGCCCAGCCCTGGAGACCACGAGGGATACATGTGCCCGAACCTATGACGTCACTCTTTCATTGTTACGTCATCGTTGCATGCTTTTGCCATTAATCTTTACTGTTAGGACTTTTTTTTGGGGGGGGAGGGGATGGTGGGTATGTTTAGGATTTGGTTTAATTCCCGGATGGATTTAGAGCAGTGT
>NC_051426.1:22582866-22585366 GCF_015228065.2 Penaeus monodon
ATGAAGATTAGAAAACTTCAAAATACAGTAGACAGGCCGATATATATTTACATGCACATTTATATACATTCATTCTCGCGTGTACCGATGCTCTCCCGCCTACACAAACGCCAGCATGAAACACTGAGTCACGAATGAAACAGAATTGGATTCCAAAGCTTCGAACTCTTAGGATCCGAATGTATTGAATTCTGGGCTTTATAAATGTCTGCAGAGACGTTGTGTTTTATGCTGCATGATGCCAGAACCGTTAATGTTGTCGTTTCAATAATCTGTACAACTGGTATTCATGAGAACGAATATCTTCAAAGCCCAAGAGAGGTAATGGAATGCGATTCGATTAATTCTTCATCGGGAAATTCGGCGCAAATCCAATCGAAACGCGTCAAACCTCTTACTCTTAATATCCATTCTCCTCCATACCTTTTATTCCTACTTTTGTCACAACGAATCTTCAGTTTTAACACCCACTGAAACTATATGCTATTAAAAAAAAAAAAAAAAAAAAAACATGACACAGATTCAGTGTTTGCGTATCCATAATACTTATGTTTTCACCAGTCCTTATTTCGTCACTCGCAGCATGTAAAGCCAGAAATAACATGCTTTCGAACACGCTACACATTCACTCGTTAATGCGGAGCTGCGGTTGAAATGCCGTCGGTGATTGGCGCATGTTCTAAAAAAAAAAGGTAATGCAATACTAACGGTTAATGATGATAATAATAGTAATGATAATGATAATGATGATAATAATAGTGATATAAATGATAACAGTAAAATAATAATAATGATAATTAGAGATAATAATAATGAATAATAACAATAATGATGATAATAGTATTAATTATATACCCACTGTTAATTACAATGATACTGATAAATATATCAAGCAATATTGATGAATTGGCTATATAAACTATGTAACACGGAAAACTTGTGCTGTAAACCAATCCGTTGTTCATCCGTTGTATGAGCTGATGTTATCATGTCTGGATTGATGTAATCATTTATAGTTCGGATTTATATATTTGTATTTGTGTGTATATATATATATATATATATATATATATATATATATATATATATATATATATATACAATTTTGTCTTTTTTACTTTTTCTTTCTTTGTGTGGATTTCTCTTTGTTTTGTTTTGTTGTTTTTGCAAAATATCATAAATATAATATTTTCGGTGTGATCGCATGATCAGATATCCCTCTGTAAGCAGTTTGTATGTCTATATTTTGTACTAATAACATCATAAAAATGTATATTTAGCTTTCGAAAATGCACCGAATATTGATAATAAAGAGCGACCAGGCGATTTGACCCATTCAGTTTTTCTTTTGGAAAAGCAAGTCATGCTTGGCTATCAATTAACAATTCCGTCCACATTTCTTTTATATTCAAATATTGTAAAAAAATTCCCCTCACTACATACGCCTTCATTGCCAGATTAGGCTTTATTACTTAATCTAATCTTTTTTTTTTCGAAATAGAAGTCAATTGTTGAGATGAATATCACTACTGGGATTCTCTTCACTAAGGTCATCTTCGTAATGACCTACGTTCCTTCCGTAATGACTTCGTAAACACAAAGATCTTCGCAAGATGACTTATACTACAGAGATAACAGGAATGCCCTCTCTATAAACAAAAAGGGAATGACATATCTAAACACGCAAACCTTTGCTACCCGTATAATCTTTCCTACCATAAGAAGCTCTCTTGCTATCGGGGTGATCATCTCTTCCAGCGAAATGACAGCGAGAGACATGATAAGAAGGGGAAAAAAATATGAAGGAGATAAAAAATTAAAAAAAGAATAAAAAAAATACACAGCGCTCGTATCCCCTAAGATGATTTGGAAGTCGATTCGAGCGCTTTCCTCCTCGCGAAATCGTTAGCTTCCTTCTTAATAGCAACCATCTTGTCCAGATTGGCGAAAATGCCGTTCACCACTTGGAGGAAAAGGCGATCGCTGTAGTAGGTACAAGTGGGTAGGAATCCCTCCATGAAACCAATATGACCGCCTCTCGCCGTCACGACTAGGGCCACGTGACTCGATCTCTTCGCTGCTTCGACTGGGACACCTTGAAGACGGGAAAGGGAAGGGAAAGGTAATTCTACAGACATCATGAGGATAATCAGCTAAAATTAAGTACTTATGCGGATAACTTAACAAAGAAGGCTATTTAATTCATCTCTGTGGAAATAAATATTTTACTTTTCCATTATTAACGCTACACAGAGTTACTGAAAGGAATTAATACTTGTTTGTTTATCTTCTGAGGAATGGCATAAACAGACAGTTATTTGATGAATAACTACTTTTCTCGTGACAGCGTGACCAAGCAAACTCGATCAAAGAAATCTCGTCGTGGATTGTTCACCAAAACAAGCCAAAAAAAAAAAATAAATAAATAAAATCTAATTCTATCCAAGAAAAAATACAAAGAAAAAAATATCTCCCCCCCCCCCTCAAATAAATAAATAAA
>NC_051426.1:22625366-22641446 GCF_015228065.2 Penaeus monodon
GCTGTTGTTTTGCCTGGCCTCACGGGAGCCTCTGACAGCGTGTATGTGATTGGGATGGTAATGTCGCTGCACAAGATGGGCATTTCCTGCGCCGTCCTCAATAGCAGGGGCACAGGAGGGATGGAGCTCAAGGTGAGAAGTATTTCGGACCTGTTTCGAAATGATGGTCGAGACATTTACCAGTTTATTGATATTAAAGGAAACAATGGAATGTGATTTTTCGAGTAATATTAACCACCTCATCAGATGATAAACATTTTGTTTTTACTCTCCTTTGAATTTGAAGTTGTTCTTCATGTAATCTTTGTACACACGTGCACGCTAATGTTTTTCAGATTGTGCTCATATTTTCGTTGCATTTAGTTCGTAAGATTTTTTGTGGAAATAAGTTTATTTGTGTTTCGCAAAAAAAAGAAAAAAATACATATATATAATATATATATATGTATATATATATATATATATATATATATACATATATATATATATATATATATATATATATATATATATATATATATATATGTCTGAATTTATCACTTCTATTTCTCTGTCGTTCTGACATAAAAAAAATGTGACAATTCACTTCGTGAAATTCATCACTTCTCCCGATCTACGACAGACAACCAGGACGTACTGCGCTGCCAACAGTGATGACCTGGAGGAGGCCTTAGACCACGTGGCCAACACTCGACCCGGGGCCCCTGTCATCGCTGTCGGCATTTCTCTCGGCGGGTGAGGTCGTGCTGCCAGTCCTGCTTGGTTATCATGACCATTATCGTTATCTTATACATCTCCTTGTATCATTGTCATCGTCTGCTCCCCCCCCCTACAACAGCCTCATCATCGGGCACTACCTGACGACGCGGAAGGAGGCGGCGACGAAGAGGCTAGTGGCGGCGGCGGTGCAGTCAGTGCCATGGAACCTGGTGGAGGGCATCAGGCACATCGAGCGGCCAGGACTCAGCCTCCTGTTCAACCAATACCTGGCCTACTGCCTCAAGGGACTGGTTAAGATCCACAGGTACCAGCTGGAGGGAGACCATCCATGGGACTTCGAGGAGGTGATGAAGGTTAGAAGTTCATTTTGATTTTCTTCAGTTTCTTTACCTTATAAACAATTATTTGTTAGGTATATGTTGGTGGAGGTGGGGATGTAGGTCCTGTCGGTGTGGGTACGACAGAAAACGAAACAGACAGTGCATGGATATTGCCTTGTTAGATACGCACATATTCTGAATAGAAGAGACAGACAAATAAATGGACAAAGTAACCAGACTGAGACAGACAAACAAACATACAAGTAAAGCAGACAAAAAAAAAAAAAAAAACAAGTGGGCACGAACGCAGTCATCAACAAGAAATAACAGATGCAGAACATGTAATTCAACACACAAAACAATCAGACAAAGCAGACGGAACACATACAGACTCATACAATAACCATTAACATAACTCAGCAAACAGGACTCCACACGCACGTACCCTTATTTGCCCCTCAGCGCCGACCTTTTTCTTTCCACAGAGTAAAACGGTTCGCCAGTTCGATACGCGGTTCACGGCTAAGCAGTTCGGGTTCGATGACGCTGAACACTACTACAAGGCGTCCACTCTTTACCACAAGCTGGACCACATCAAGGTGCCTTTCATCTGCCTCAACAGCGGGGATGACCTTTTCCAGCCGCTGAATGGTAAGGTCTACTTATGATTCTTTGAAGAGAATAAGCTTATTTTTTTTCTTGTTGTTTGTCCTTTTTTATTTCTTCATCATCGTCTTTTTTATTGGTTTTCTTGTTTCTTAGTTTTATTTATCTTCTTCTGTTCTACTATTATTCAGTTTTCAGTAGTTATGAATTTTCTTTATTTTATTTTTGCTTCTTCATTTTCCTCTCCCTTTTTCATCTTCCATCTTTCTTCTGCTTCTGCTACTATCATTTATTCACTTTCCTCTTCTTCGGTATTTATATTCCCTTTCACCATATGATATTATCCCTATTTCTGAATGACTTCAGGTCTCTGCAATGCGAAAAAAAAAACAATCGTCTTAATTCTAATAAGAACCAAGCATAATTACACCAATAAGTAACCCCCCCAAAAAAAAATAATAATAATAAAATAAAATAATAATAATAAATAATATCTATGTGAATAAATAAATAAATGAATGAGTAAAATAATAATAATTTAGGAATGATGCTAATAACTTTGCCCCTCTCCAGCTAACCCTTTCGGAGCCGCCAGCAGATCGAGCCACGTGGCGCTCGTAGTAACGGTAAGAGGCGGCCATATTGGATTCATGGAGGGACTGTGGCCCGCGCAATCCTATTACAGTGAACGTCTCTTTACTCAGCTGATAGTGAGCATATTCTCCAACCTCGAGACTATGAAGGACATTCAGAAGGAGGCGGATGACTATGCGAAAGCTACTGAAGTTGCTTGTGGTACAACGTAGGAGACAGTAGGTTTTTTTTTTTTCTCTCTCTCTCGCTCTTTCCTTTTTTCTTTTCTTTTTTGTTACTTTCTCTGTTGAGGTATGGATATGTTGTAATTCATTTTTGGGTTTTGGTGTCGCATACTTTCTTGTGCTTTCGATTGGACGTGTTATTTATCTTTTTATTATTATTATTTTTTTTTTCACTTCTGCTCTTTTCTATAGAATGAGTATTTTTATCTTTATTTTTATTCTTTATCAATACTGTTTTTTTTTTTTTTACAGAACGAGCATTTCTTCTTTTTTTGGGTAAATACTTTGTCTGATAGACTGACCTGTAAAAATCATGAAGCTGAACCCTGCCGGAACTACCTCAGTGCCTAATGACCGAAATTAATATTTGTTTCTGTTCCCTTTTTAAAGCGTGGGAGGTCTCACAGAAGAATATCAGATGTATGAATAAATATTTTGCATTGGTTAGTTTATTGTTTTCATTGTTTCCTCTTAACTGGTCAGGTTTTTAGCTGTAGATATTGAAGTACATGTTTATGTCCTTGTTGACTGACGAACAGCACCGTAGTAGAAAATGCGTTGATACAGAAATGAATAGAACAAAAAACGAGGAAAAAATAAGAATTGTATCGACTTAATAATTCAATCTTATCTTAATGTCCTCTAGTAAACTTTATAGCCTGCTGCATACAGGTACTCAATTTTTAACAAATGCTTCCAGACTACAATAATAATTGTTATCTGTAAAACAAGCAAAATCTCCATTAGAAAACTTTTATTCTGGCAACATTGGACCTTATTGAAATTGAAAAGGCAAGGTGTTTTTTTCATTAGTATTGGAATAATAAAATAAAGTTTGGTAAAACAAAATAATCAGAGATTGCCCTTAGTATTGAACGTGTATTCAAATGTCCATATTAAAATCAATTCTATCAAGAGGAAATTGAAACTTCAGCTAGAATCATGTTTCTGTTTTATTTTCATAGAATTTCCACTTTTAACGGTTACTTCCAGCAGCATCTCTCTTGTTTTTACCTTTTGTTGCGTATATAATCAATGCCGCTGCAACGCTTCAGTGGGACGATGTTCTCAATCCCAGTGCAGAGGGCGTGTTCGAATCCCTGGCCTGACCACGGTTTTAGTTCGGATGGCTTCCAGTCAGGCGAATTAAGTCCCACATGGGAACCTCCGCCCCAAACAGGGGAGTCGCAGGAGCAAAACAGGATCAGTGTGTAATTGATAATTATGTACAAAAGTTCTTTAGCAGCCGAGTCTAACATATGAACAAATGGTAAAATAATGATAAAAAAAATATTAAAATAGTATTGGCTTAACAGTCAGCCATGCTTCCCTGTTATTCCGATTGACGAATGCCGATATGATCGGTTTCCATTAGCTTTTGTTCCACCCTTAAAATCCTTCTTATCACGAATGTTTTGCACTGAAGAAATAACTAATATTCACAAATGAGACAGCATATACTACTCTATAAATCTCTAACTAAGAACAGTAATCTAAGAGTAAAGCAATTTGATGAATGCTAAATTGCACTGAAAAAGTATTACTATTTGTAAACTTTATAGCATTTGTAATCACAAACAAAGACAGAGAAAACAAATATCTTCTCTTCTAGTTGTCTTAATTTTATAAATTAAAACTGGGTCCTTCTACTGCCATGTATTCATATAGCAAATGAGTTTTAGCATCCTTTGGATTCTGATATGAATTTTTCATAAAGTGAAAAAATCGAAACAATAATCAAAGGCAGTTCATTAGCCTGATGTAACATTTAAAACTAAAAATGTATAAAATTGGTTTACGAAAACTTAGTCAATGAAGTGTTTTACACCATCTTTGTTATGGACAAGTGTATTTTGACCTTATCAATGCCACAAATTACAATGGATATATATAGTCCAACAGAACTTCCCTCAAAAAACATAATACATGTGAACTTCTACCAGAATGGACACCATCCAATATAGCATTGGCACAGGTTTTCATGGGATGTGGCCTGAGCAATAAGCAGCTCTACCTGTTTATGTACATCAAGCGGTTCATCATTGTTGAAGTCTCTACCAGTCAGTTTGTCACGAACGCGATTGACAATTGCTACTGCTTTCTTGTTGAGTGCTTCTGATGCCCCAGAGTCTTCTCTGACCTCCAATTTCTTGGTCTGAGAACCTGCTGGAGCCCCTGATGATGTAGAGGCTGCTTCCATTATTGGGGTGTGTCCTGTGTCTGTTGCTGCTACACCACCCCCACTGACGGTTTCCCCAACCACTGAGCGTTTACTCTTTGGCTGAGCATGATCCATCAGACGCCAATTCAGCAGAGGATCATATACAAAGGCTTCAAGCATAGCCATGAGAGAATCTTTGTTTCGTCTAATGAGGCTCATGACAGACTCACAAGTCATGCGGTAAGTACCATCTATTCCAGTCACCTCCATGGCATTTATAAGCATACGAGTTAAACGGAAGGGGATCTTTTCCGGGAATTTCTCACGGGTCATGGCAACTTCAAAGCAGTCACCAAAGTCAATATGAATAATCTTTCCTGACAGCTGGTCCAACATGAGGTTGGATGGATGACGGTCACCTAGACCCAGGACATAGCCAACCATAGACATCACTGCCAGTGAACGTGTGTAGTTTGTACGACGGTCAAACCACACTTCTGAGGAGGGGCTCTTGAACCACAGGAGGCGTGCGAGGTCATCTCCTTGTGTGTGCTCAAGTGCATGTTCGAAGACCTCTACTTTCTGCATGAGTGTGAGGTGTTCCAGATCCTGGGCCATTCGCATCATAATCCTGTGCTCAATGTTCAAGAGGATCTTCTTCTTTTCACGCCAGTCTCGGATGAGGGCATGAAGCGTATCACAGTGGGGCACCCAGCCAATGAGACCTGAGTTGGTAGATAATGGAATGACAGCGAATCTCTGAATGGTAAGATTGCGGCGGAAGGTATCGGGGTTGCTGATCAGAAGAGTATTGACCAGACCGAATAACTGCATAACCCTCTCATCCTGCCTCAGATCCTCATGGCCCTTCAGCAAGAAGACAATATCCCTACCGTTGCTGCCTCGGATGCAGAGTTTCCGTGGTCTCTGTTTTGAGGTAAGGACTTGCAGAGATGATTGGACTTGACTGATACAGATGACAGGGGAGTTTGGAGCATAGGATCCTGGCACAGCAATATCCAGGTCCCGGCACTTGAGGAGTCTTGGAGAGACTGACTGGAGCTCCAGAGATGTTAGTTGGGGTAACTGACGAGAGATACGGCGGAACACGTGATAGTATAAGTCCCAAGCCTGGTTCAATTCACGCACATTTCCTGTCCGCTGGTAACGACGACACCACTCCTGTGCATCTCGCAAGTCAGGACCATATGCCTGAAAATAATAATTGTACCATTAAAAAAAAAAAAACAAGACTGAAAATAGACAATGCTCTTAGGTCTTCGTAACTTACCTTTCATACCTGGCATTTTGACACTAACAAAAAAACTGGAATTACAATAACCAGAACTTGGTTTTTCTCTTCTTTTTTTTTTAAATGTCCTTTTTCACAATTCTTTACAGTATTAAAATATAAGTAAAAATCATCAATCTTTAATGGTGTTACATCTGTCCTCTGTTACAGCAAATAAAAAGAAATAAATATAAACATTCTTCTTGTGTATAGTATTACAAAAAAAAAAAAATAATAATAATAATAATAATAATAAACTGAAGCAAAACCACCCCTTAAAAATTGTTATATTTCCCTTCTGAAACTTGTGAGCAAAACCTTTCACATAAGAATCACGTTCCAATACTAACCTGGCTAAAGGACATTTCCTTGAGTGTTTGTGGACCACGTTCCATCATGGCATGCAAAGGCTCCAGTGTGCGGAACATCCCAGACTCGTTGCGCTCTCCGAAGTACAGTCGACTAGCCTCTTCTAGACCCTCATGCCATATCTCATGCCACAGGATTGCTACTCTGATGAGCTCCTCTGATACCTGTAAGATTAGAAATGTGAGAAGTTATGGTATGTTTAATGGTAACTGGGTTATGTGTTCCTATCACTTGCAAATTACAAGTGAAGATCATTGTTATTAAATTATATCTTTGAAGGAACTGCATACCCCTCAAAAAAAGGCCAAAAAATGCAATTTAGGAAATTTTTGAGAAGAACGTATTTTCAAAACCTTCCAATCTTCAAAAGACCATTCTCACTCTTTGGGATGTTGACCCCATACAATTTTTTTCTTTTTGAGAGATTATTTTCAGATACAATTACATATAGACTGTGAAATGAAGACCACATAATTCCAAAAGGCAGATTCTCCTGCATATCAAATTTACAAAAAAAAAAAAAAAAACAGATTTCTCAAAGTATAATTTTTCATCATGAATCATGATTTTACAGAATCAACTTTTTACCAAACTGCAAGTATTAGGATTGATTTTGTTCCTCAATCCTCTGGCAAGACAGGTCTAGGGCCATTTTTTAACATTTTGTACAGGCTTCTTGCAAAATTACAAAAATATTCATATTGCTTAAATTTGGTGTATAAAAACTGAAACTCAAACTGGGAAAAAGGGCTCTCTATCTCTAATGCAAACACCTCCTTTAAGCTAGAATAGCAACTTACCATCATGGCCTGTTGGACTAGATTTGCAGAATGTTCACGCATGTTCTTGAGAATCTTCTCTGCTGCCTGTGAGCGCGCCACAACAGAAGACTTTGCAGCCACAGTCAAGGGGTAGATAAGAGCCTGAAAGTAATAAATAAAGGTAATAAACATCTAAATCATAACAGAAATTTGAAATAACAGATCAACTATAAAGTACATCCTAGAATGTAACATTTATATTCAACTCTGTACAGGACCAATATGAAGTCAGTAGAAACTTTATAGTCAAAGGGATGTAACCCTATTATTTACCTGTGGATGATGTTTGCCAATATCCATGAGAAGCTGGTGAATCAGCTTTCCTACTAGTGTTCGAGGGGTATCAATGCGAGCAATCAGCTGAGGGATTACCTAATCAACGAGAAAATTTTTAAAATTAAAGGCAAGTTTCTAAAATTACAATATCTTTACCAAAAGACAATGGGCATGGTATATACGCACATGCCATGCCCACTGTGAGTTTACTTTATTGTTTTTACACATAGATGGCTACAATTGTACTAAGTCACCAATGAGCCAGTTACTAGTACTGCCTGTCTTATCTGTTTACCCTTTCCCTTGATTTTCAAAAATAATTTATATTCCTGTTACTAATGCCAATAACATTATAGGAATTATAATGTCTATAATAAAAGTAACACAATCAATATCCATAGCAGTAGTAAAAAAAGTTTTCCCCGCAAATTCAAGGAAAGATGAAATCAGGTAAGATCACAAGGTCTACTAATTGACTCCTTTGTAAATGAGCACTTACAAAGCCACCTATGTGCAGAGACATTCACAGAAAATTAAAAAATGAGCACAGCATTTTCCCGGTAATATTGAATTTATCCAATGCCACCAGGGATGGCATGTACGTACATGCCTTGCCCACTATGAGTTTTATTTGTCTTTACACATACATGGCTAGACAAGTCCTGAGTCACTAATGAGCCACTTACTAGCACTACATATATCACCTGTTGACCCTTTTCCTTGATTTTTGTAAATAATAACCACATCAACATTGATAGCATTTGTAACAAAAGTATTTTTATGAAAACTCAACGAAAGGTGAAATCGGGTGAGGTCATGAGGTCTAGTAACTGACTCCTTGGCTAAGCACTTGGAGAGCCATTTACGTGTAGACATTTCACAAAACAGCACTACAATTAACACTATATTTTCCACATGAGCAAATGCTATGTAAATTTTTTTAAATGAAATCATTTGTAGATATAATACAACAAAGAACACATCACATAAAAGTTATAAACATTCACAAAAACTTGTTAAACCAATAACTAACCTGCAACCAAGTATCAATCTGGATCGTCTTGAGTCCATCCACCAAGGCTTCGTAGACTCCAGATTGGTGGCCATGTTCAAACCAGACCGTAAGGAGACGCAGTGTGTCTTGAAGGCTGTTGCCATCACTCAAGGAGATTGATCGGATGAAACCT
This sequence comes from Penaeus monodon, assembly GCF_015228065.2. Lineage (NCBI taxonomy): Eukaryota > Metazoa > Arthropoda > Malacostraca > Decapoda > Penaeidae > Penaeus > Penaeus monodon. Next base: position 22,633,936 of record NC_051426.1, read on the forward strand.
TTGACGGCCGCTATGGTGAAGTCCCCTGCAGATTTCTGCTGTGGAACGGAAATGGTTTGTTCACAGAGTTCCCCTGTGCATGTAATGTAATATCTACTGACATTTCTCAGATACTTGCAATTTAATCTCTTGAATTATGCAACTCTACTTAAAACTACCCTATAACTTCCCCATTCTACAACTTCATTTAAGACTTCTACATGATAAACTTGCCTTCTTTTTGCTTGGTGTGCTGGTATCATCGCCATTTTCTGTTTTCCCAGAATCTGCCTTGTTCTTGTAGAAAAGTATTGCCTCAAAGTTCATATACGCATAAGCGTGCCAAGCCTTATAGCATGACTTGTCTGTGTCTTTTGCATGCGTATAATACGTCAGGATTGTGTTTATGTTGTCTTCATTAAGGCCATGCAGTTGCTCATACCTGTTAAATATGGATATAAATTTCTAACTGTGCAAATTGTAAGGTATAATGCAACCACTTTTTCTAATACTACTTTTACTTTCGTCCTTTTTACAGTCAATTCATGTCATAATCATGAACCAAGAAACCTTCAAATCACAATCAATGCAAACACAAGTCATATGATGCAACTTAATTCCCATCCTTACCAGTTCCATGACACCAACAACTTTACATGTATCACTTACCATTCTCCTAGCTTGAGGTAGACACGGGATACCAGCTCACGCAATTTGTTGTCATTGTTGTGACAACCACCAACAACCACAGCTGGGGCAATGTACTGAAGAAAACTTTGAAGGTGCCTGTGTATGAGAATGTATAAGGTCAATAGTGTTCATTAATTTAAAAAAAGGCTAACATTCATTCAATTAGACTAATTAAAAGTATACATGTACACAAAGTAATCAATATGAAACACAAATTGAAGTAAAAAAAAGAATAATAATCCCCATTTTGCTTCTGAACCCATGATGGGTGAAGCATAGCTTAGGATGTGCTCAATTCTTGCTTTTTCTTTCCGTTCTTTCTGAAGAGCCTCAGAAAAATTATGAAAACAAGTGATAATTGTGTTGTGTAATATGGGATTAAAAAAAGTAACAGTATGTTCCATGGGTTAAAACCCAATGAATGCCAGTGTTCCAGCTGCAAGTGGGAGGTTTCTCTAGGACACCCAAGACCAATCCAGCATCTGCCAGACTGATGTAATTGTAAAACAAGAAATTCCAGTTTACCACACTAATGCCATGCAGGCATTTCTCATCTATAGATCTGTGTGATGGACTGCCTTCTCTCTAGATAACATTAGGCTTTTTGGTGATTTCTGTACCAGATCAATGTTTTAAAAATATTCCAGATTGTATTTCACTTTCTAAAAATCTTATTAAGTAATCAATTGAATGTTAATATATTCATGAACCAAACCTAACAATGAAAAATAAAGTACTTATATGGGTATCCCTAGCACTCTGAAGAATGTACCCAACTCACAGTACGCTTACCCATAAGCTTCATGACGTCTGTTGGGATAAGTGTAGATGTGCTTGCAGTACTGGTACGTCACACGAGGGTGAGTAGCTGGGAGAACTTGCTGGGTGTTTGTGGACGGATCGCAGCCCAGGAGCCTCACTAAGGTCTTGTGAGAGAGAGTGAGCCGCCCAGACTTGCGGCAGAGTGAGGCAAACTTCAGCCAAGGTCTCATGTCTTCCTGTGGACTGAGGACAAGTGAACGGACCTGAAGGATCTTCTGCCAGTCCTCTACCACCCGTTGGCATCCCTGAAAGATTAGAAAAGGATGGAGGTAAATGCCACTCCTGTTTAATAAGACTAAAAAACATTTCCTTTAAGAACTAATCAACATATAAATGCTTCATGGATAAAAAATAAATAAATAAACGAACCTGCAGTCTTTCCCACCAGATTTGTGTGATGGGTTGCCTTCTCTCTGGGACCAGTTTATATTGAATGACTTCTTCTAGTTCTGCTAACATCTGCACAGCCACCATGGCATTGTATGCTCGCTGATAACTCTCACCAACCATGGCTGTCAGCTCAGTGTCAAGAAGATCTCTTGCAGAATCAATTAACTGTAAAATGTAAAGAACCACAATGAATAGCAGTCTTTTGTGTTTTTCCATTACACAATCAATACATAAAGTTTCAGATATAACTGGTATACCTTTGCACCTTATTGTCTATTGAATACCTCAGGATTTCTAGACATCCTTTCACTAACCTGCTGAGCAACCTGGTACTGATCTTTATGCACCGAGAGGACAGCCCTGTAGAAGGCTCCCTCCTGTGTGTCTCGAGGAATGAACTTGGTGTATTCCTCCATGGATGTCCACTGCCCCATGGCCCAGGCTGATGCTGCTGCCACTCGGGCCATCTGTGCACGGCACTCGTCGTTCATGGAACTGCTCCACCACTCGCAGGATACACTGTACAGCTCACCCCTTGCAAAAACAGGAAATTGTCTTAATTGAAAGACTACTCAGTGAAAGAAAGAAAAAGACAAGATAGGGTGCTGTCTTCATCAGAGTCTGCCTTATGATATCCTCATTCTTTCATGATCAGGCGCAGATTTTTCATCACAGAAGATAATCAGTTTGAAAAAGAGGCAATTGCCAGATTACACAGACATTGCTATATTCTTTAAACTTTTCAATTATTATATAAAAAAAGAATAAAAAAAATTGTACTCCTAAATATCGTGAGGCCCAACCTATCATCTCTCTTCTTACCATTCTCCAAGGGCCTCCAGACACCTCATCTGACCCAGGGTGAGTTCCAGGTCATCAGGTCGTGTCTCTAGCTTTGTCTGATAAGCCTGCAGAGCCTGGTCCCAGTCGTGCAATTTTTCATGCCATCTTTCTTGCACTTTCATATCTGTGCGATTGTTCTTACGAGCATACTCCAAGAGACCTTGGGTGAAAGAGAGGATGGATAGAGAAAAATTGGAACACCATAAAAAACAACAACAACAACAAAGAATATCTGAATGCACAAATCCATTCTAATTTACAAATACAATATACACTCCCAGCTCTCTCCTTCATCATATCTGAATGCACAACTCCATTCTAATTTACAAATACAATATACACTCCCAGCTCTCTCCTTCATCATTCTTACTTTACCATATCTTCACCTCTGTAATAATTAGGAATACTTATCAATGACAATTCATCAATATAAAGACATGCTCCTCCAACCTGCTGCAGCCTCCTTCTGCCCCAGTTTATTGTTGATGGATATCAGGTGTTCCAGAACCTCTGACGTTGGTCCCTTGTGGAATTCCTCTTCTTTGTAATGAAGTGCCTTTGCATAAGCACGACACTCCATGGCCTTCTCTCCTAAGAGCTGAAGTTCTAATGGCAATGGACCCTGAAGTTTGGACAAGAGTTATTGGTTTTCATCATAAATGATGTCTCAATTTTTAAAAAAGCATACTGACCATGTCCCTTATGAATGATGTACATATAAGGGTATATCAGGCTTATTCAGACCACACAAAAATGGGGAGGGAAAAAAATTTAACCATCAATTTTGGAGACTGATGTCAGCCAGATTCTTCATCAGACAGTAAAACCATTTGGTTTATTTCCATATGAAAAGTCCAATCTGACTCAAAATATCTATTCCTTCCCTTTATTTCACCTTCAGATTACTTTAATATCCCTTTTCAACACAGAAAGAGGGACAAAATATCTTAATCGGGTCTACATGAAACATTCATGGCTGATTCCTCTCTCCTCACACTCCAACCCTTACCTTGTCACAATGTTCCATGAACTCTGCAAGATTGAGGAGGGTTTGTGTGATTTCAGGTATGTCTTGGGAGGTTAGAGCTTGCCGCAGGGACTGAAGAAGGTCATCCTGGAGAGACTCATTCAATTCACTCCAGCAAGAGACAAAAGCGGCATTGAAGAGATCGCGGGAGAGCTGCACATATGTTGTGGCAACTGAGTAACAAGATCTGTAAATAAAGGGTGTTAAATTAGATTACCTCCTTTTCTAAGCACGCAACTGAAACAATCTCATTCTAAGATTGCTTCAGATCTGTCGTAAAGATGTCTCATGCTAATAATCATCATATAAAAAAAACAATGCAACTTTCTCTGAGCCTTGTCTGATTCCACATCAAGATGAGTCCTGCAAAATCCTTTCAAATGAACCCATCACACCAGTAACATTTTAGAGCGGCTAGATCTATCTAAAAATATTTGAACACAACTTTTTATTAAGAATATAAAAAACAAAAAGACAATAATTAGGCTGAACAAAGCTTAACCTTAGGGCTGGAGACGGAGAAGCCTTCATCAATTCAATGCTGAATCTCCGAAGCCATTCCAGCCAGTCGTCCTTGCTCACAAGCCTGGTGAATAGCCATGCTTTCTGGAGTGACTGCACCCCTACTGTATGCTGGATGATGAAGGGAAAAATAAATAAAATAGATATTAGTATTAAATTATAAAAGCTTGAACATGCCCTATGAAAATGTTCATTTCTACTCATAGTAATGCATGAACTTAGTTATTTCCTCACTTTTTTGATGGTTGTAGAATCAGCTTCTAACTGATGATCTCTTGACCTAGGTCGTCTGGCACGTTGGTGAGCTGTTATGATTGTCATCTCATCATCAGAGACTGTTAAACCCTGTAATGAACAATTTTCTTGTTTAGATAAGGTTTTTCTTTCTATCATGACTATGCAATCTCGGTTTCAACAGAAAAGAATAAAATTTCCAAGTGACACAAATATATTCCAAATAATACATCAAATCACTCAGAACTTCCACACTAAGTAGCAAGATAACTTCTTTGGTGGACTTACCCTTACTACCTTCGCCACCAGGATGTCATATCTGGGATGGTGGATCTTGTGTTTGGTGGTTATGCGGTAAACGATGGGGATGAAGCACTCATATGACCTGCCCAACTGAGTCGCCAGGGCACACAGCACTTCCATGGCTTGATCTCGGAGCTCTGGACAAGTGTCTAGAGTTCTGAGCTGTTTGGAAAATGAAATTCACTGATAAACAGGGCTTAGTCCCAGACCAACAATTATGCAATGAAAATAACCATCAACGTTCTTACTGCTGACATAAATATCCATTATAGAAACACCTACCACCATAATGAAATATATAATATACAAAAAAAAAGGTACAAAGTAATGATATTAGACCTTTTCTAAAATGCATTGTGAAGTGATATCAAATGGCATAAAAGTGAAGATAATACAATTATTGTTTGGACAACCATCAACTGGACATACCAAGGGATGAATGATCTTTGAGGTATAATCAGAGAGGTCAAGGTAATCTGCAAAGTGATCAACTGTCTCAAGGGCTGTGCGACGAACAGACAGAGGAACATCGCTGGCATCGAACAGCTTCACAATGTGGGGAAGTATCATGTGCAGAAATTCCTCTAGTGTGGCTCCAAACTTCTGGAAGGCTAACAGGAGCTGCAATGGTAAGAATGGTGATTTAAGCTTCCCCATGAATGGTGAGGTCTCAGATGCAGAGACTTTACCCACATGTTAACCTCTTTCATATGAAAGTGCTTGTTCTCCAAAGAAAGTGTAAAAATATTGCTCAATTAAATGAGACAAATTACACAAGTTTATACTAAGTCAAAAGGAAATAAAGTACATTAAAACAGATGTAAAAATAAACACCTATTCATACCTTGCCAGTCACTTGCTTTTCCTTAGAGTCATTGATACAAGACTTTAGGATCATGGGAACGAGTTCTTTGAGATAGATCTTGAACTCTGAGCCAACTGCTAATGCAATGCTTTCAACAACTGTAATAATTGTTATTGTTGTCTCTAGCTTTCCACCAGTCACCCAGAATTCCTGTGAAAAGAATGGGAATACAGTTGTTAAAAAAAGAGATTACATCTGAGTTGTGATATTGGACCTCATCAAGGATAATTTTTCATTCAGTTGCACTGAAATATCAAAAACCTTCAAAATCATGAACCTAACCCTATCTTCTACTGACCAGGAAATAAAATAAGATTTCTTACTTTTAAAACTTCAATAATATCATCTAAATAGTTTCTAATATGCTGTTTTACAATGCCAATCAGAGTCGCCAACTGCTGGAACAAATAATCTCGGAAATTTGCGTCTGCAGTCCTGATGACATAGAGCAGCGAGGGGATAACCTGAGCCAAGTAAGGCACTCCTTTCACCCCTAGGGATTTGAAGATGAAGGTCACAGCCTGAAAAGATATGTAAAGAGTTCATATTAAGCACCTGCCAAAAGAAAGTGCTACTTTCAAAATAAGAATGTTATGAAGTAGGCCAAGCTGGGGGGGGGGGGGGGAAGGTGATAAAAGGTTGCTAAAAACAATAGTAAGGCTATGGAAATGAATTTGATTTGCTAATGTTTATTTGCAAGTATGACGTTTCCTATAACAGGTAGGTAGGTATAGCCAGATACAATACAAATAATACTCTTCACGCATACTGAACAACATTCATCTGACCTACCAAAGGGGGTAAAGGAACTACTTTCTTGTATGAAGCCATTATTTGAGTAGTCATACTTTAAAACTATATGCTATATGTACTCACCCTGACCACTTCATTGTGGTGCTGACCCAAGGTAGGGTCCTTGATCACCTTCATAAGCATGGCAATAGCACATGTTGGGTAAAACTCCTCTAGAGATGAATAGTTGAGGTTGACTAACATCTCACTTGTTCCCATTTCTGATGGAAGAATTTGGCTGTTAGCATGAATTCCACTTGGAATTTCTCATCAGTGCATTTTAGAACTGTATACTATCCTCCAATATAAATATCCATACACACACACACACACACACACACACACACACACACACACACACACACATATATGTATATACATTTGCATACGTATGTGTGTGTATGTATATCTATAAGTATATGTATTTGCATATGTAAGTGTATGTATATGTATATGTATATATATGCATGTATATATGTGCATGTGTTTAAATTACATATATATATTATATATATATATTTATTTATATTATATATATTTATTTATATATATTTATATATATATATATATATATTTTTATCTATATATATATATATATATTTATTTATTTTATTATATATATATAAATTTATTTATATATATATATATATTTATATATATATATATATAATATATATATATATATATCATATATCTATATCATATCTATATATATATATATATATATACTAATATATAAAATAAATAAATAAATATATATATATATATATATCTATATATAAAAAAAAAAAAAAAAAAAAAAAAAAAATATATATTATATATATAATATATATATCTATATATATATATATATCAATAAATATATATATATATATATCAATAATAAATATATATTTTTTAATATATATATATAATATATATATATATATATATATATATATATTATATATATATATATATATATATATATTATATTGATATATTGAGTTCTGCTCGTCTCAGAATGATAGCAGCACACCCAGCAGAGTGGGATGCTTATTATGG
>NC_051426.1:22641546-22656088 GCF_015228065.2 Penaeus monodon
GAGGGAATTTTTTTCCCCCTTTTGATCATTGGTGAATGGAAAAATACCCTAAGTTTCCTCTATTTTTTTAATCTTATTATTGAAAAAAAATGGGCTGCAAAAACCGTTTACGAATAGAAAAAGGAAACCCTTTTTTTTAATTGAAAATACAAATACTTTCACTTTATCTTACTAATTTCCCAGTAGTTTAATAATACACAAGTAAAAAAACATTAGGTTTATTAACCTTTTAAAAACCCCTAAACATCTAATACATATTAAAACACGATGCCTTTTTTCCTATGGGTTTAAAGTTTTTTAAAGGGAAAAAAAGGGTATTTCACCTTTTTTTTTTTTTTTCCTTAAATGGATTTTTCCTTTGGATTTTAAAACTTTTAAACTACTTTGAAAATAAGTGCTTAAACCTCTACTTTATAATTGGAAAAAATATAAATATGGCTTTTTTTTGGTTTATTCTACGAAAAAAAAAGGTGGCAAATCAGGAATTTCCCAAAAATTTTTTTCAGAATTCAAAACCAATTTCCCTGGAATAAGTTCCATTTGTAAAAAAAACTTTTTTCGTTGAACCTTAAAAGTACGAGATTTTTTTCCACAATACAGGTTGTAGTCGAACTACAAGTTTGTAGCATTTTTCCATTTTTTTGTCCCCCAACTGTGGGATTTCATTTTCAACCTTACGTAATCATTTGCTGGACACCTTTGGAATAAACGAAAAAAAAAACAATGCTTTTTGCAATTTGGGGCCGTAAAAAAAAAAAAAAAAAAAATAATAAAAAAATTAAAAATCTGAAAAAAAATTTTTAAACAACAATAGGAAGAAAAAAACGAAAACAAGTTTTTCCCTAAATCGGTTTTAGTATGTTCATTTTTTTCACAAAAAATTTTGACCTTTGGTTTATAAAAATAGTGTTAAATCATACAGAGGAATTACTGTGCTTTTAACCATGCCCCAATTCCCCCGCCCCCGTTTTGGCCAACCAACTGGGAGGCTTCATTTTCCTCCTAACGGGCCAGAATTAGAATAAGGGCCCCCAATATTTCCCTGAAGTAGTTTGCTGTAATACCAGTCAATTTGCGTTTTAAATTTTCGCTCGCCCCTCAAATTCCGTAATTCGGGTTTTTGGGGGTTGGTTTTAGGGCTCTCCCTTCAGGAACGGCCCCGCTGATGTTCCCCCTCCGGCAGGTCAAAAACGCCCCGGGGACGAACGGCCGTTTTTTTGTCGCTGTGTTGTTGTTCGGTGGCCCTGGGGCTGCTTCCAGGGCGCTTTCGATCGTCCGGGACGCCCCCCCCCCGCCCCCGTTTACTCCCCCTGCTTTGGGGCTTTGAAATCGGGGTGTTTTTGTTGGGGCCGGCACGCGGGGGCCCTCGGGGACAACCGGGGTTAGTGGCCTCCACCCGACCTTATTCTACGGGGTAAAGACACGCCCTGGTCCCCCCCCCCTGTTCTCCGAAGCCGTCCTGAAAGAAGCCTGGTTTTGGAAATGGCTTGGTCCGGTGGAAGGAAGGGGGTTTTTTTTTGTTTAAGCGACGGAGGGGGGGGTTTTCGTAATTTTTTCGGGAATTTTCCCACCCGGGGGGGGGGGGGGGGGGGGGCCCCCCCCCCCTTTAAAAAAAAAAAAAAAATATATTTTAACCGAATTTAAATTTTCACCGGTAAAAAAAAAATTTTAAATTAGAATATCCTTAAAAACGAAAATTTTTGGTTTCCCTAAATGTTTATTTAAAATATTACATGGTAAAGGAAATTTAATTCCCTCAAGTTTCCCTAATGGGGTTTTAATTTTCATCTTTAGGCTAGTTTTTTTCCGAAATGTTTTGCCCTTGAATTCCCCCAAGTCTTCGTAAACTTTATTTGGGGTTTAGCCGTTCCCCCCCTTTTCCCCCCCCCAGGGGCTTGGCCCCGGGGGGGCTTTTTTCGGGGGGCCCCGGGCCGGGGTTGGCCTGGTTGGGGGGGGCCGCCCCCGGCCTTTTCCCGGGGGTCTGGGGCCCCCGTTTTTTGGGGTGGCCCCCCTTTTTCTGATCCGTTTGAGGCCGGGGGCGGGGTTTTGGGCCTTTGAGGGGAAGGGGAAATTTTCGGTGGGAATGGGGGGGCGGGGGTGGTTTTTTTTCGGCACCGGGGGGGATTTTTTTGGGATTTGGGTCCGGCCCCCGGAGGTTTGGAAAAAAAAGGAATTTTTTTTTGCTGTTCCGGCGGGGGATTGGGTTTGTGGGGGGGAGGTTTCGGAAGAGGTTTTCCCCGGTGGGGGGGGCCAAAACCGGGGGGGCGCCGTTAAAATTTTTTTGCCCTTTTTTTGGGGCCCCTTTTTTTTTGGGGGGTTTTGTTGGGGTAATTCCCGTCCCTTTTTGTTTGTGGTTTGGTTTTTTTGTTGGTGGGTTGTGTTTGTGGGGTTGGGGTTTGTTGATTTTTTGGTTGGTTTTTGGGGTAGCCTTGGGAAAGTTTTGGGATTGGAAAGTTTTAACTTTTGGGGACAAAAAATTTTGTTGGGTTTTCTGTGGGGGGGGAAAACCCCCCTGAGGGAAACCCCCTTCCTTTGGGGCGTTGAATGGGAAAAAAAGGGTAAAGGTGGGGGGGTGTTTGCTGAATTGGTTGGGGTGTTTTGTTTGCGGGTTTTGCCTTCTCGGGTTTGTTTTTTGGGCCTCAAGGTTTGGGGGATTGGGTTTTTTTTCAGGGCATTTTGGGGGGGGTTTAATTTTGGGGGCCTTTTTTTTTTCCCCGGGGGTTCCCGGGGCTTTGGGTTTTTTTTTTTGCGGTCCCCCGGGGGGTTTTTTTTGTTTTTCGTTGTTTGGTTTTGGGGGGGGCCCCGGTTTTTTTTTTTGGGGTTTTCTTTTTTGGTTTGGCTTTGTTTTTTTTGGGTTTTTTGGGCTCGGGGTTTTTTTTGTTTTGTTTGCTTGTTCCTATTTAAAAATTGGCTTTTTGGCTTTTGGACCTTTTTGGGTTCTTTTGGGTTGGGGCCGCCGGCCTTTTTTTTGGTTTTTGTTGTTTTCGGGGAGGGGAATTTTTTTGGGCCCTTTGTTTTTTTGGGATTCTTTTTGGCCTGGCCCCCGGGTCGTTTGCTTTGGGTTTTTTTTGTGGGTTCCCCCTTGGTTGGACCTGACAGGGATTTTGGGTTGTGATTTAACCTCATGAGAATTTTCCGGTGTAAATGTTGGGCCTTAGGGATGGCTGAATGGTATTTTGTTGGCCCTCGGGGGATCACTGGGATTTCCGTGGAATTCCTGTTTTGACTGACTGGGTATTTAAAAAAAGCCATCGTTGGACTTACCTGCCACTTTTCCCTGGAACTGGGCCCTTTTTCCCTCTTCGGAAACTATCTGGGAATGGAGGGGAGGGCGTCCAGGTTTAGTCCTTGGAGTCCCCCCACAATTTTTTAATTTTTCTTTGTGGAGGGGAAATGTGGCCCCCGTCTTGGCGGGTCCTTTTCCAGAAATATTTGGGTTTTTTCCTCGTGCGTTCTGGCCCCGGAAAAATTTCCTTTTTCCGTCTGCCCACCATCTGCGACCTCCGAAGGGCGGGGATGCATGGGTCACCCCCCCTGGTGGTTTGACGGGGACCCGTGGGTGGAGGGGCCCCGGGGGGGAAACCCCCATGGGGCATGAGAGGGGTGGGGACGTGGGCATTGGCCCAGCTCTGGGTGACCCCCCCCCCTGGGTTGGCCCGAACATGTTGGGGGGGCCGGCGGGTCCGCCCGGACCCGTTGGAGGGGGTTTTGATTGGGGGTTCCGTGGGGCTGGTAGGGGGCTTGGAAGGGGGGCCTCCCTGGGCCCGTGGTAGAGGGAAACCCCGGGGAGTCAGGTTTTTTTATGAACCTCAGGCTGGGGGACCAGGGGGATTCCCCCTGGGGCCAACGGTGGTTTTTCCTGGTGGCCTGGCCCCGGGGGGGAAGGACCCCCGGGGGGAAAAACCAGGGGGGGCGGGGTTTAGGGGGACACGAACCAAGGTCCCCCTGGTTTTCTGGGTGGCCCGGGCCCCCTCCCCAGGGAGAGTGAGAACGAGGGCCCCTTTGCTTGAAGGGAAAAAGTCCGGGAAGAAAAGGGTTTGGGGTCCCCCCCTGGAATTTTGGTCCCAAGGGGCCGGACGTATGTGGCGGACGGGCAGGAAAATTAGGGGCTGGCCCAGGGCCTAAAAAGGGCTCACCGTGGATGCGGGGCCCTTTTTTTCCTGGGGCCTGGGGGGGCGGGGCGGCCCCCTTTTGGGCCCGGTCGGACCCCCCAGGTTTGGGGCGGCCGGCCGGCGTCCCGGGTTTACCCTCCGGGGGGCTTGGACGTTCCGCCGGGGCCTGGGACCCTCCGGGGGCTGACGTTTCCCCCGGCTTGGCCAGGGGCCCTCCCGGGGCTTGAGGGTCCCTTACAGCCCGGGTGTTGGGTGGGTCGGAGTTAAACGGGAAAACCGCCCACGCCAGGAAACCTCCGGGGGACGCCAAAACGCTTTTCCCCCCTGGACTCGTTGGGGAAAGACAAAAAGGGAAACGCTCCAGGGCCCAGAAACACAGGATGCGGGGCCCCCCTCCGGTGAAGGATTCCCTTTGTTCCGGGGAATTAAAGGGAGGGGGGCCCCTTCCTTTCGGCGGGGTGGAAAGGGCGATGGGAGGGTTCCCAGGGAACAAGGATGGGGGCCTGGACGGGCCCATTCAACCCAGCGAAGGGGATTCACTGAAGCCTTTCCCGGGGGGCCCTTTTCACGGCCGCCCCTTTGGCCGGGGCCAGGACGTTTGGCCCAGAAAAGGCCCCCCGGGGGAAAGGCCCCCTTCTGGGGGTCTCCATGGACAGGAATTTTCCCCCCCCGTTTTTTTGGTGGAAAAAAGGGTTTTGGGGCAGTTGGGTTGGGGGGGGGGCCCCCGGCCCCCCCCCCCCCCCCTTTTTTCCCCCCCCCCCCCCTTTTTTCCCCCCCCTCCCCCCCTTTTAAAAAAAGAAACCCCCTTTTTGGGGGGCCCCGGGGGGGGGGGGGGGGGCCCCCCCGGGGGGGGGGGGTTTTTGGGGGGGGGGGGGGCGGGGGCCGGGTGGTTGGGCCGGGCCCGACGGCGGCCCACGGGGGAAGCCCGCCTTTTGTGGGGACAAGATGGGCCCCCCCCCGGGGTTGGGGGGGCCCCAAAGCGTTTCCGGGCTCCCCGTTGGGTCTGGGGCGGTGGGGCCCCCTTCGTTGAAGGGGGAGCCGAAAACTTTTCACGGGAAACGTGGGGGGGAGGCGGGCCCCCCAAGCCCCGAAATTTTGGATTCGGGGGGCCCTTCTCCGGCCTTTTGGGGGGCCCGAATTTGCAACACCCTTTTTGGTTCTCGGCAAATTTTTCATTTCTTTTTGAAACCCTTTCTTCCCCTTTTGGAAATTTCCCCCTTTTGGTGGCCCTTTGGGGGGTTTTTTGTGTGGTCTTTGGGATTTCGTTTTCCGGGTTGGTTTGGGCCCTCTTGCCCTTGGTTGTCCTTGCCTCCTGTGGTTGGGGTTTGGGGGGGAAAACCCCGCTTGGGGGTTTTTGTTGTTCCCTGTTTTGGGTAGGGGAACCCCTTCAAGGTTTTTGGGCCCAAAACTTTTTTTTTCCTAATGTTTTTTTTTTTTTTATGAAAAGGTAAAAACAAAAAATTTCTTTTTCTGCAAAATGGTACCTCCATTTTTTTTAATGTAGGGGGGAACAACTTGAAAATATTTTTTGTTTTTTTTAAAAACTTTTATTTTTAATTTTTCAATTTTTATATTTTAATCCTATCTAAAAATTAAGGCTTTTTTTTTCTCCTCTCCCCCTTTTCCCCCTTCTTCCCCCCTTTCTTCCCCCCCCTGGATCTTTTCCCTCTCTCCTCTCTTCTTTTCTCCCTCCCTTTCTTCTTTTCCTTTTCTCCTCCCCTTCTCCCCCCCGTTTTTCTCCCCTTTCCCCCTCCCTTCCTCCTCCTCCCTGTCCCCCTTTCTCCCCCCCCCCCCTTTTCTTTGGTCCCTTTTCTCTTTTCCCCTTCTGGTTCCCCCCCCTTGGTCCCCCCTTTTGTTTCCCCCTCCCCCCTCCCTTTTCTTTCTCCCTTCCTCTCCTCTTCTTCTCTTTTCCCCTCCCCTTTTCTCCTTCCTTTCCCCTTCTCCTCTCGTCTCTCTCTCTCCTCGTTCCCCCTTTCCTTCCTCTCTTCTTCTTCTCTTTTTCTCATTTTTCCCCCCCCCCTGCGAAAAAGACCGAAAAGGCGGCACGGTCCCCCCCCAAACCCCCTTCCCCCCCCGGGGGCGGAAGACCGCGGCCCGGGGGGTTGGGGGGCGGTCCCCCGAAGGTAAAAACCCCCAAAACCCCGTAAAAAACCGTGGAAGGAAAAGGGGGGGGGGGGTTTTCCCCCCCCCCCCCTTTAGGGAGGGGGGCGAAAAAAGCCACGAGCCCCGGGGGGGCGCTGGGGGGGAAACCGTTGGGAATTGGGGGTTTGGCTGTAGTTTCCCAAGGGTAGGGAAAGGCCCCCGTGTTCCCCCCCCCCCGCCTGGGGGTGGCGGGCCCCGGGACAGGTTTTGTTTTTGGTGAGGTGCAGGAAGCGTGTTTTGATTGGGCCCCCCCTTGGGGGTCCGAGGCTTTTTTCCTGTGGGGTTTGGGTTTTTAGGAGCCGGGGCCGAGGTTGGGGTGATTTATTTTTCTGTCCCCTGGGTTCTTCCGGTTTTTTTTTTTCTCTCCTCCCTTCCCTCTGTTTTTTTATCTTTCCTTTTTCTCTTTTGTTTTCTTCCTCTCTCGATTCTGTCCTGGTCCCCCCTGTTCCTCTGTTTTTCTCTGTTTTTTTTTCTCTCCGCCCTCCCTGCCATGTTCACCTCCTCTCCTTCTTCTCCCTCCTCTCTTTCCTCTCTCTCTCCTTCTCTCTTCTCTCTCCCTCCCCTTCCCCTCCCTCTCCTCCTCTTCTGCGATTAATCCCTTTTCTGGGGATTTTTTTCGTTTTTTTAACACTCTTTTTACAAAATAAGGCCCGCGATTACTTTCTATTTTTTTTTTTAATTTTTTCATGATTGATGTGAATTAGAAAAAACAAATTAAAATATAAAAAAAACCATAATGGGAAAAATCTCCCTTTATTTTATCTATTTTTTTTTTATCAGCTTAGATTCGAAAAATTTGAGGTAATTTATATTGGATTTTCAGCTTTTTGTCCCCTCACAGTTTTGTTTTTTTGAAAAAATCCCTTGGTTTTTGTTTGGGTTTGAGGCTTTTCAATTTACTTTTTTACTTTTTATTCGTGTTTTTTTATTCACACACAACCAACCGCTTCTTTACCTCTTTCCTACACTTCCCCCCCCCCCCCACCTCCCCCGAAAATTGGGCCCCCCCACTCCCCACCCCCGTCCCCCCCATCCCCCCCCACACTTAACCCCGGGACCTGCCCCCCCCCGTGAAGAAGAGGCAGAGGGTTCCCAGGAAAGCGCCGGCCACGCCAGATGTCCGGTCCCCACTTTCGTTCCCAGGAAGACCGGGGACCCCCCCCCCCTCCCGCACAAGAAAACGCTTGTCCCACGGGAAAACCTGCGGCCGGGGAACGGGAGGGGAAAAGGGGTTTTTTACGGGGCGATGCAGAAAGCCTTGGCGGCGGATTTTTTTTTTTTTTTTTTCTCCTTTTTTTTCTTTGCTTTTTTTTTTTTTCTTGTTTGTTTATCTTTTTATTTTCTTATTTTTTTTTTTTGTCCTTCCCCTTTTTTTCATTTCCCTTTTTTCCCCTTTATTTTTTTTTTTTTTTATTTTTATTTTTTTTTTTTTTCATCTATTTTTTTTTTTTTCAGATTTTTTTTTCTTGTTTGATCTTTTTTTTTTCCAACCTTTTTTTCCCTTTTTTTATTTTCTTCCTTCTTTCTTTCTTTCTAACAACCTTTTCCTCTTACCCCACACCCTTTTTTTTTCTTTTTCCATATTCATTTAATATTCCCTTTAACGTTTCAGTTTTTGGTTCTATAGCTTTCTTATTTTATTTACCAAAAATGGCAAAAGATTGTTTTAATGTCCATCCATTATTTAATTATGATAATTTATTAATTTCATCCCATGAACTCATTTTTACTGGCTTTTATTTTTTCATGAAAATTTTTTTTTTTATCATCATTATCATTTTTCCTGATTATTGTGTTTATTCCTTTTCTAATTATGAAATTTTATATTTATTAGTTAAATTTATTATTTAACTTATTATTTTTTAATTATTTTTTTTTTTTTAATTTAATTTTATTTTTATTAATTTTATATTATTTTATTTTTATTTATTTTTTTATTTATTATTTATTATTAATTATTAATTTTATTATTTTATTTATTAAATTATTATTTAATTAATTTATTTTATCACTATTTTTATTATCATTATTATTAATTATCACTATTATTTAATCTTTTTAATTTTATTTTGCTATTATCAATTCCTATTTTACTAAAATTTTAAAAAATAAACCATTGGTAACATTATCGTTTATTTTTTCATTTTTTAATTTGATAACATACTTTTCCCCCCAAAAAACCGTCCATTGAAAACCCCTCCAAATTACAGGTTATCAATATTATTTACCATTTTAATTTACCATCCACTATCCGCCAAAAAAAAAAACCCATTATCATTTAAAATGACCCTCCCCCCCCCCCAAACCCTACCCACCTCCCGTGATGGGAAATGCCCCTTTGTTACTTCCTCGGGGGGAGGCGCCAAGGACCAGGCCCAGGGCCCCTTGAGGGGAGGTCCGCCCGAGAAATCGAGGTCCTTTTGGGGGCCGCGTCCCTGGCTTCGGGGGGGCTCCCTCCCTAGGTATCCCGGGAGCCCAGCCACACCATCTCGCAGTCGCAGCGGAAGGGGTTGCCTGAAAGCCAGAGGGGAGGCTATGTTATGAAAGGGGCGTGGGGGTGAGGGGGTTTGCATGAGGGGGTATAGAGGAGGGTTGGGTGAGGGGTTGTGTGGGGGGGATATGGGTGAGAGGTTTGCTTGGGGGGGGTATGGGTAAGAAGTAGGAAGGAAGGTATGGGTGTGGGGTTTGCATGGGAGGGTACGAAGGAGGGTATGGGTGTGGGGTTTGCATGGGGAGGGAACGAAGTAGGGTATGGGTGAGGGGTTGCATGGGGGGATATGGGTGAGAAGTAGGAAGGAAGGTATGGGTGAGGGGGTTGCAAGGGAGGGTACAAAGGAGGGTATGGGTGAGGGGTTTGCATGGGAGGGTACAAAACGAGGGTATGGGTGAAGGGTTTGCTTGGGGGACATGGGTGAGGTGTTTGATTGCATTGTATAGGGGGGGGGGTATGTTTAAAAGGACGTCCTATAAGGGGTTGCCTGAAAAAGTTGAAAAAGAGCATTGTAAGGGGTTGCCTATAAAGAAGGGGTGGGGGGGAAGGTTATGTCAGAAGAGTTTTGAATATTTGATTTTGTCCGAATTAAATGTTTCAGGGTAATAAATTTAGCCCAATTAACATCTTGTATTCGCACTAGCAAGGGTTGCCTGCAAAAGGGGAAGAATGTTAGAAAGGCAGGAATTAAAGGGTTGCCTGCGGAGGTTTGTAAGCAAGGCATGGGTGCTATTTTATCCGAATTAAAGGTTGTTATATATCCGGATTACTTATTTCAGTAAAATGGAGCACAACCACGGCAGATTAGAAAACGGTTGCGTACGGTTGTGTGTACGGAATATGTATCTTTGTATATATTCCGATGTTATATCTCCATTGGAATTATAAGCTTCGTCCTTATGCGCTAATATTGATATTAAATCCACCAGGATAACATACCCGTGTAAGTATAATGAAAAACACTCCAAAGAAATAAGTTAGTTTACACCTCTTGTTTTATTTCCTTTTCTTTCTTTTTCTTTTTTCTTTTTTTTCCTTTTTTGTTCCCCCGTACCTCTTTACAGATTTGTTTATTGCCGAAATTTTAGTTTTCAAGTGGGGAGGGGGTTTGTTGTGGGAAAGGGGTAAAACGAGCTTATTTTTTGTTTATTTCTATTTTGTTTTGGTTTGGGTTGGTCAAGGGGAGTATATAATAAATTATATATATATATATATAATAATATATAAAATATAATATAATATATAATTAAAATTATATTATATAATGTTACTTTTTTTTCAGTGTTTCGCGGCGTCGTGGCCCTTTATAAATATCGGTGTTATTATTGGGTGTGAGTGGGAATAGACTGCACTTTTAGCGTTGGATTTTTTTTTTTTTATTGTATCTTATTTGGTTTGAAGGATAAGCCTAAATTTTTTTTTTCAGGAAATTATCCCCCTTCCCTTTGCAATTAGAAAAAAAAAAAAAAAAAATAAAATGTTACGTATATTCCCAGCCTTTAGCCTCCCTCTACCCATTTTTTTTTCCACACTCCCTCACTCACACTATGCAAAAATTTTCCCATTTCCCACCCTACTTCGTCCCCCACCCCCCAACCACTCCTCATACTAAACCGCTCATAATCCCAGGAGCGGACAGGCCCTTGAATGGTGTTTCCCGAGGGCGGGTGGAGGTTGCAGTCTCTTCAGTTTTTGGGTTTTTTTTGAGTGTGGGAGGAATCCGGGAAAAGGGGGGCGGGGCCCCTTGGGCGGCGAAAGGCCCCCCCGGCCGGACATTACGGCCAACCAGGGTCGTTTATCGTGGGCCATCTGGGAAAGCAGGAGGAAAAAACGGGGGTTTTTTCACCGGAGGCCTCTTCCTGTGATTTCTTATGCTTTGATTCAGGAACATTTCATAGTATACTGTGTTAGTTTACATTTCCACCACGCCACAAAACACAACCAAAGACATACATTTTGTAAATACAAAAGAAGGAAAAGGAAAAACAAGAAAAAGTAACAAAAAATAGCCCGATGGCCTTTTTTGTGTATTGAAAATATAAATTAATATATTATATTATTAATATATATATAATATTATATATTATATATATAAATATATTATTATATATTTATGGTATATATATATATAAATAATATATTAACTACCCACCGCACCACCAACACCACACCACACACACACACGCACCACACACACACAACAACACCACCCACCACAAACACAACAACACCACACCCCACACAACACCCACAACCCACACCACACACCACAACAACCACACCACACAACCCCACACAAACAACACCACCCAACACCACACACCCACACCACAACACACACAAAAAGCATATATATATGGTTTGGTGTAATGTAATATAATATATATTAATATATATATATATATATATATATATATATATTTACATATTAATATTTATAAATTATATTATATATATATATATAATAAATATATTATATAATATATATATAATAAATAATATATTATTTTATAATATATATATTATATATATAGTATTAATTATATATTTTATATATATTTTATATTATTATATTATATATAATATTATATTACATACATTATATATATAATATAATATATTATATATTAATTAATATATATTGATTACACCAACAACATACATTGATTTATAAATAATTATATATAAATTCTTAATATCTATATTTTTTATCTATTCTATCTATCTATTCTATCTATCTATCTATTTACCAACCACACAACACCACCACACCCCACCAAACCCACACACACCCACAAACCCACACCCCCACACACCCACACCCCACCACCCAAACACACCAACAACCACAACACCCCACAACAACACAAAACACACACCACCAATATATATATATTATATATATATTATATATTAATTTATTATATATTATAATATTATATTTATATATATATTAATATATAATATATATATATATAATTATTATAATATATATATTATTATGTGGTGTGTGTGTGTGTGGTTGGGTGTGTGTTGTGGTGTTTTGGTTGGTTTGTGTGTTTGGTGTGGTGTGTGTTGTGTGTGTGGTGTTGTTGGTGGTTGTGTGTGTGTGTTGTGGTGTTGTGTGGGTGTGGTGGTGGTGTGGTGTGTGTGTGGGGGTGTACAAAAAATATATATAATATATTATATAATATATATAATTATATATATATATATAATATTAATAATTTATATATATATATATATATATATAATATTATAATATATATATTATAATATATATTTAATATTATTATTAATATATATATATATAATACATATAATTTAATGATGGTATGTATGCATGGTATATAAGATAGATATAGAAATGAAGTTAAATTAAGAAACAAAAAAAGCCGTGGCCATAGCAGGTGGATTCCCTACCATGAAGCAACAGTGAGGCCCACTCCCAGGCGATTAGAAAGGGAGGGAAATCCTTGATCTCCAGGATATAGTTTCGAGGCTCAAAGTCCCAGGACAATCGGAGCGATGGAATCCTCCCGAGGGGCAATTCTTTCAGGAAAACGTCCCCCTGGAAGGGGCCCGGTGTTGCGGACTGAGGTTGGAGGAAACTTTCATGGTTCGGGAGGTTTAAAGAAAAAAGGCGCGTCCCCCCCTCCGATCTCAGGTGATTCACAATTATCCTGCAGTTTCTAAAGCTTCCTGAGTGCCGTGAAGGTCCTGAAAAAAGGAGAAAGTTCCTTCACGACGGGAAAATCTGGTTTTTTTGCTGATTCTTGCAATTTTTTCCTGGAGCGGACGTCAGAACCCACCGAAGGATTCTGGATTAAAGTTTTTCCACCAGGGTTTTGGTTGTTTTTCGAAGATCCTAGGTTTTAACACGAGGGGATCTCAGGTCCGTGGAAAGGCTGTCCGGTCTCCCCAAAGGTCTTGCAGGCCCATTGTTCCTTGAAGTGCCCAAGGGGACCGCTGAGGCCTTGGCAGGCCGGCGCGAAGGGAACAATTCTTGAGGGGTGTTGATTAGTTTTTCGCTGAGGAAAGGAGGGCCTGGAGGTCTGGGAAAGGTCGATCAACTGCGTCTCCCCAGATCGGTGGAGGGAGTTGTTTTGGGAGATCGGAGGATTACGAAGCTTTCTTCAGGTTAAACGGAAAAGCTTCATGGCCGATGCTCGAAAATATTTAAGTTGTGGGCTTGATGTTTGAGGCTTTTTTCTAAGAGCTTCGGGAGGAGAACATTGTCTGGGTGGGAGGCTCTGGATGTAAGTTTGACGCTTGGAGGTTCCACCGTCCCCGAAAGGTGGGTTCATGGTTTCTGTTGAAAGGGCCCCGCCGGTTTGAAAAAACGGCCTGGGATGTGGTTTTGTTGTTGGGGGAGAGGTTCGAAGGTGCTTTCCTATGGCCTTTCCAGGCCCCGAGAGGTAAGCTGTCCCTGGGGACCTTTATTGATGGGCGTTTTCGGGTTGAGCTTTTAGCACTCTGAGGGAGGCGAGGCTTGCTCAGGCCTCCGAAGGGAGTTCTTGGGATGAAAAAATTGGCGGAGAGGTTCAAGGTACTGAAGGCTTCCTGTATCTCTGAATGTTGCCTGGTTTCGACGGTTGGTTATTTGGTTTGTGGGTGACATGAAGGTATTCCAATTTTGGTCAGCCCCTTGAAGAGAACCACCGGACAAAACCGTCAAACTCATTAAAAAAAACTCCCATCTCCAGTTCCAAACAGCTCTGTGAGAAAAACGTGGAAAGACCATTTTTCAGACAAAGAATCCTTGCTTGTTTTGAAGGACACGTTTTCAAATTTTTTTTCTTCCACCTGAGGGGAGCCGAGGAAAGCTTCCAGCACTGATTTTCGGTTGGATGAGTTGTGAAGCTAAGAATCCACGCTGCTACACATGAGGTTAAACCTTCGAACAGTGAAACCGCCGATCTTTCGTATTTCGTTGTGGGACATGTCGAAGTTACCCTGAAGCTTGGGCAAGTTTTTCCACAGCTTGTTCACTGTAGTCCCCACTGCTGATCAGGTTTGTGACTCAAGTACAATTCCTCCTCAGGTTTTGGGAGGCCTTTGAAGGTTCCCCGGCTGGCCAGCCTCTCAATCCTGTTGCGGGTCGATCTTCAGAGCCTCCAGCTTGGGGTGCCCCTCGAATGACCCTTGGAATGATCGACTTTCAGAAGATTTTTACTGATGTCCAAACTTCGTAGATTCGGAAGGGACCGAGCGATTGTACCTCCATTTCGGCGGACGAAATGTTAAGGTTGTTGCTAGCGACGCTGAGGTGCTCTAGGGTTTGGACCGAACTCTGTGAATATATCGGCCGTGGAAATTCCCCCCGATCGCGTTGCCGCTGATGTCGAGTTTTTCGGGACGGAAGGGAGGCGGAAAGAAGCGGCCATGGTCGATCTTCGAGATCAGGTTTTTCGCTGAGGTTTGATCGTCCGGATGTTTTTCGGCATGTCAACGAACGTCCCCCTTTTTTGAGCTCTCGACGATTTTTGTTGCGGCCTCATGTCGAGGATCCTGGAGCTCCCTCATATTCTCCCTCCGCTGCCAGGACGGCCATGCTCGCGTCAGACAAGCTATTTCCGGCCCAAGAGACAGGTTGCCTTTCCGACGGCGTTTCAAAAAGTCCTGAAGCCCCGCCGGATGAATCCCCAAGTCCGATTTAATGTTTTTTGGAGAAGTTGGACCCCCCTTTAAAGGTTTCAAATTTCCCCTCGGGGAAATCCCTTTGGGACCCTCCCTTTCAAAAAAGGGCTGTTTCGAAAAAGGTGCCCCTTTCTTCATTTTGGGGGCCTGAAACCCG
>NC_051426.1:22658688-22661188 GCF_015228065.2 Penaeus monodon
CGTGATTAAATAAAACATTAAAGCACATTTTTTTTATTATTATTATTACTGAAATAACACGTCGTGAAGATTTCCGAGACATATCTGAGCCTTCGTAATTTTGAAAACACCCAAAAAAATGGTCAATATGTAGAAAAAAAAGTATTTGAAATCTTACCAGATATCCGGAAATGAATTAACAAGTTTATATGCAAGTAAAGAACCGAGAAAACGAGATACCCAGATTGACCGAAGGATATAAATAAAGAAAAAAGGAAAAATGGATCTATTTGCTAACGGCGAGTGAGTCCCTTGGAGAAAACAAATGCCGGAAGCGAAGCGTATTTTCCGAATCCATTTTCTAATTCGATAGAAAATTGGGGACACGATGCTAGTCTGTCTGAATGGCTAAGTGTGTCTTTTTATTTGTCCCTTTCTGTCCTCTTTTCTTCTCTTCTCTGTTCTTATCTCTCTCTTTCTCTTTTTCTCCCCTCCCCCCCCTCTTTCTTTCTCTTCCTCTTTCTCTGTGTTACTTTGAATGTTGAGGTGTAGCTGTAAACGTTTTACATTAAAACTCAAAATATGGAAAAGATCGATAATTTGATTTTGAGATATTTTAAGTACTGAATTTCATTTGTTAGGCTAATTGTAAACATTTTGCACTGAACTTCAACTTTTGGAAAGGTTTACTTGTGAAAGTCATCTACCCAGAATCACTTCATAGACCAGTGTGCCAAAAATACTATAGAGATAGTGACAGAGACAGACAGATAGAAAGAAAGTTTGAGACAGCGACAGATAGAAAGTTAGAGGCAGACATAGACACAGAAAACATTAAACTGAACCCCTCACTTTACCCAACCAGAGATCGAGCAAAACCCCTTTTTTATCTTCGAGTCTTCAAACTGCTATACCAAGGGGGCCACTTACAAGGATAATGTTTCTCAACACACCTCTCCAAGCTCACCCTCGGACCCCCTCAGTAAGCATAACGCGCCTCCCACACCCTCATTGACCACACAGCACCGACCATTTGCGCTTGAACTAATGTTTGCAGACGCCCAGGCAAACAAGGCGCAGGTATGTAAACAAGACAGCTAAAAGCCATCATCATTATTGGTCGCTGAAGTCTTACGGTCGTTGTGGTTGGCACAAACAGAGGGAGGAAAGCGTCTAGACAAAGTGCTGTTTGCCTAGGGTTGTGGAGGGTATGACAGGTGAAAGGTGGTGAAGGATATGTTAGGTGAAAGGGGTGGGGTGGAGTGGGGTGAAAGATGTGTAAGGATGAAAAGGTGAAGAATATGTGAAGTAGGTGAAAGGGGGGGGGGAGGTGTGGGATACAGGATATGGCAGGGTGAAAGGACGGAGGGTGTGGGCGAAAAATAGGTTAGTTTGAAATGGGAGGGAGAGTGGGGTTAGAATACGTTAAGGTGAAAAGGTGAAGAGTCTCGAGGTGAGCGAAGAGAGTTGGTAGGCGTGTTTGCTCACTCTCGCGTGAATGCAGGTCATGCTCAGTCATGCACACTTCAGGGACATGTATATACCTGTCCTTGTGGGCACTGAACGCACACAGTAACAGGCACGTATACATGTAAGAAAGACTCTTAGCTATAAAGAAGTCTTCTAACCAGTACTTGAAACTTTATTAGATTTTTATATTTATTTATGTATTTATTTACTTCTATATTCATTCGATTCGTCTCGTAATCAATTGTACACTCTATACCTTCAATATATAGCATAATGTAAACGTGAGGAGCAACAATAATACTTTGAAGCCAAAGGAATCTAGTAACATCCATTTCATTCTTTTTTTTTTCGATTTTTTTTTAGACTGCTTCAACGATTACTTGTCCTCTGTATTAACTTATTATTATTATCATCACTATCATGATTGTTGTTATGATTATTATTATCGTTATTGTTTATTTCATTATTGTTATTATCATTATTTTAACACGACATTATTTTTTTTACTGATTTTGACAAGGGACATTGAAAATTATAATCTGTGATTTGTCTTGTTCAGAAGGCATGTGTAATTAGTTGAAATGCTATAGCTCATTTATTTTATTATTATTATTATTATTATTATCATTGTCATTATTATTATTATGATCATTATTTATATTATTATTATATTTAAGATTGTTGATATGTTGTAGGGATGAAGTGAGTTGATAATTAATCGAAGTGTATCTTTTATTTTTTTCCCACGGATTGATTTAAACATAATAATAGATTCGTCACTTAAAGTATTATTGCCAGTGGAATAAAAAATGGAACAGAGACCTCGTTAAAATGAACGTCCTCTCCCACTCTCTCTACCCAAATAGAAAGTTTCACTATACAGGGGTTTTTAACAGGGAGGAGGTAAGACAGGCAAGAGGAGGAAAAGAGCGGAAGGAGGAGGAGAAAGAGAAGGCAAGAAAGGTGAGAAGGAGAAGAGAAGGCAAGAAGAGGGAGAAGGAGGAGAAAGAGAAGGGGAGAAGGAGGAAAAGAGAAGGCAAGAAGAGGGGAG
>NC_051426.1:22663403-22670903 GCF_015228065.2 Penaeus monodon
ACACACACCACACACACACACACCACACACACATATATATTATATATTATATATATATATATATATATATATATATATGTGTGTGTGTGTGTGTGTGTGTGTGTGTGTGTGTGTGTGTGTGTGTGTGTACGTATAAACCCTGAGAAATACAGGATAACTACAAAAGAGAAAATTAGGAAACCAAAGCAGACATTGCAAAGGTAGAGGGTATCATAGGAAAAATGATATACATATACACAAATACCACAGAGGTGACCCACTGCATTACATATATCTGTAGGTATATACAGTCGCCCACACACTTAGTAAATTAACTATTTGAAAGCTATTCTTTCTCTTCCTCTCCCTGCACCTACAGGTACTATACGACTAAGGCACTTTTAATTTTAGCGTAAAAATGAAGTCCAGTTAAATTACTACATTTCTCAGTCCAAACGACAGATGGCAGTGTGGAGTTCACTCATCCAAAATTGACAGATCATCTTCTTAATTAAGTTAATGAAACACTAGATCCGTGTGTTTTTGAGAGTTCTTATTGTTTATATCTGTTGTAAAATCGTTTATTTTATCATTTTGATTTTTGTTTCTTTTTTTTTTTAATAAATGATCACACAAATGCTGTCATTCTGCACACGAATGCATGTCCTTTGCGACCTAAAGTGATGGAAGATACAGAGAATGGGTTTCTTTCGCTAGGTAATAAAGGGGAAACTCAGGTAAACTGTGCATACACACTGTCGATCTGATTATGATGATATTGAGAAAAATAATGAAAAACATCAGTACTCATAATGGTGATGATACTAGTGATAACAACAATGATGTTGGTAACAAAGTAATAATGATGATAATAATCATAATGATGATGATAGCAACAATAATAATGATTATAATGGTGATGATGATGATGATGATGATGAAAATAACTATAATCATGATAATGATTATAATTATTGATGATGATAAGAAGAAAAAGAATATAAATAATAAAAATGAGAATGGTTATAATAATGATAAAATCATAACATAACAATAATGTTAATGACAATGATAATAATGACATGTATATACACATATACATACATTTATATATGTATGCACACACACACACACACACACACACGCGCGCGCGCGCGCGCGCGCGTCTCGTGTAATTGATGTCGAACAAATTGCAAAAAGAAAATGAAAATACACAAATAAGCCGAGGGCCTTTTCGCTGTATTGCTTCAGGGCATTCCACCTCGACATGGATGGGAGGAGGCAGGGCCGGATTAAGCCCTTTAGAGGCCCTAAGAACTTAAGACTTTGGTGCCCCATATATGTGTAATTCAAAATATAATCATAATATACCACACAAGATTAACAGTGAGAAAGAAAACTGTTTATTTTTGTATACTTTCACTTACATTTGAAACGTTTCTTCTTACCTTTTTTAAATGCAAAGTCTTTGATCAGATCCATTGGGAATAAAAATTTATCTCCATTCTTGTCTTTGCTCACCAGGGCCACTATGTCGTTATCAAAATAGACTTCAATGCCTTTTTGAGTGGCAGCCTGAACCGAAAATATGTTGGTTTTATATGGTACATAATGGACATCGCACAGTTTTATCTTCCTTTCAGTGCCATTAATGTCTTGAATCATCACAAATGCATCACCACGTTTTGAGTGACATTATCACTGCGGGTTTCATCTGCTATTCGATCCAGTAGAGACTTGGGTCAAAGTTTTCATTGAATGATTCAAACTTTGTAGTCATTTACAATATGCGTGGTTACTCCACAGTCAACCAGGATCAGTTTGTTGTTTGAATTCGGTGGTGTCTGGCTTTTCACTTTGATAACGAATGCAAAATGATCGTTTTTCAAAATGATCATTATCATTCTTCCATCACTTTCTCTCGTCTTGTATCTGCATTAGTTAGTATCGTGACTACTCCTTTTACATATTACACACCATCTTCTAGAGTTTGATGATCTTCCAGTATGTCTGGACTCACACATACTTTAGATGTCCCGATTGTCCACAAATATAACACTTTCTTCCACTTTTAATATTCAGCACATTATCAGTTTGTTATTAGCGACTCAGCATTTGCACTACTACTACTGTTGCTTTTCACCATTTCCTCGAATTCTCGTAGGGCTGTTTTGAATTCTTGGAATGGCCTCTTTTCTCTGAGTTACCACCGTGGAGAATGGCTTAAAGTTGTTTGGCAATCCTTTGATGATCATTGATATCAGTAAACTATTGCTAACAACTTCTCCTATTGCTTGTAAATTCGTAGCAGCTGTTTCAGCTCTTAACATAAAATTAGTACAACTTTCCGATTTTGATTTTTGAAGGGTAGTGAGTTTTGAATACAGAGTGATTACTCGTTGATTGCTTGAGGATAGATAATGTTCGCGAAGGATATTCAACGCTTCTCTTCCTGTGGCATCCCTCAGCGATAAGCTGAGGGATGCCGTCATCTAGAACCTGAATTATTTCTGCATATGCCTTATCATTCTTGAATTCATCTGGTGGATCAACTTCACCAGCTTCATTAGGTATTGGACATACCGTATAGAATAAATTCTTCTTGGTCCATAACTTATCTCTATGGTGCTTGCACTCCACTATCAAGCACGAATAGAAACGATATTTATGGGAGAAATATACTATCAATAACACCATGGATTTTAACCGGAAACGGAAGTGAAGAAATTGTTTATTTTATTATGGTAACAAATAAATAATCAGATCTTTAGACGAAGACCCAGCCCGGATACCAATGGCGAATCAGTCATTAGATAAATACGGTTCTAATCCAACAGTAGGTACTATCAAATATTATAATTATGTAATGTGCTCGTACCTGTATATTGAAATATTACAATATGGCTTTTAATTTTAATTTAAACTTCAAGGATTGAACAAAAATAAAGGTTTTTAAGAGAATTAGCGAAATTTTCGACTTCCAATGTTTTCCATTGATGACCAATTCAGCTTGCTTTTATTGAAATATTAGTGAAAATCGCTCACTGAAATACTCGACCTAGCTGGTCGATTTTTCCACTGCAGACGCCCAATTCAACTTCCCCGTTGTTAGGTTCGTAGGTATTCGTAGTATGTGTTATCTAGATGGAATCTGAATATTCTAATTTAAGTACTTTTCTTTTAATGTACCTAATTGGGATTGGGTCCCCCCCTTCCCCTTTTGCCCTAAGCACGTGCTTATTTTCCTTAATGGTTAATCCAGCCCTGGAAGGAGGGTTCAACTATGTCAGGATATCCAGGAAGAGGTCGTGAGACCACAGAGCAATGGAAGGGAGAAACAGACTCGAAGTACTCCATGAACAAATTTTGCCAGGATTGAAGAGAGAGAGAACACATACACACACACACACACACACACACACACACACACACACCACACCCAACACACACACACACACCAAAACACCACATAATAAAAAAAATATAATAAATACAACACACACAACTATAAAACACATATATAAATAATCACCGCGCGCCCCACACACTCCCCCACACACACACACACACACACACACACACACACACAACACACAACCAAACACATATAATATATAATATTAAATATATATTTTTAAAAATATGGGTGTGTGGGTGTGTTTGTGTGTTTGTGTGTGTGTGGTGTGTGGTGGGTGTTTCGTGCGTGTGTGTGTGTGTGTGTGTGTGTGTGTGTGTGTGTGTGTAAACATTCATATATGAACTGAGAGAAAATGTTAAATTGACAGTCAAAGTACTTCTTAGCAACAATAAAAATAACAGTGATGATGATAGTAATAATGATAATGATAATAACAATAACAATAACAATAATAACGATGGTAATGATAATAATAATGTTAATAATATTTAAAAACATTATAATAATATCAATAAAATAAAATCTAAAACTACCCTAATAATGTAAGATCATAATCATAACGATAATCATAATATGTAATATCTAATCAAAAGATAATATATAATGATAATGATATGATTGTTAACAATTGATATTAGTATAAAATTTTAAATACCACTGACAACAGTAGCTTCATTGATAATAAGGATGTTTAAAGGGAAGGCTTGCAGTAATCATTGTTGTTTATATTGCTATTCCTGCCTAAATTACTTATTTATAATGACGATAATCACAGCACTGTTATTGCTTATCAAATCGACAACTAGCAATGAATATAATGATAAAACAACATCATGATTTCAATAATGATTTCATTTATCATATAATGGTAATAATGATAATTATATTGCTGTTAATCACTCATTTTGGAAAGTTTCTGAATAACGAGAAGAAAATAAAACGGCAAATGTTATACAAATAGTAAAGATAATGACAATAATGATGATAGTTTGCTAAAAGTAATTGGTATAGTTGTTCATAGTCATTATTAGTAGTATTACTGCCACTATCATTGTTACTGTAATCTGTATAGGCTTTCCTGCTGTTCTTGTCATCTTTTATAAATTCATGCTTTTTATGCATTATTTCATGTATCTAAGTCTATGTATTACTTTATGATGTCAATATGACCAGATTACGAGATGTAACAGTTGCAGTGAATGCCAATCGAATAAAATCCCTTTTAAAAGCCATTCCTCGAATATCTACATTTTCTGTGATTCTGAAGTGCAAATTCATCGTTTTCTTTATTACGACTGGGAAACACAAGAGATCGATATTCTGTTGATTTTTTTTATTGCAATAACTTTACGATTATTCTACATACAATATAATATATATACACACAATATCCAACACTGACAAAGACATTCACAGCAATATCCAGTTAAATATTCTACAAAACAGAACAACACAGAGACAGCAGAACGGTTATATTTTGGCAACATGAAAGACTATTGACATATCTAAGGCCGAAAGGACAGAGTCGGAGAGAGCAACGTGGCAACATATAACGTAATATTATTTATTTGCAATCCGAGGAACTGTCTTGTTTCTGTGCTCTTGAAGTCTGGTATCGATTTGTGACTTCGATGTTCCTGGGAGCCGAGTAGTGGGTATTGACTACCGGAGGGAGGTGGTACTGGTTCCCCACGTCTTGCGGTGGTTGGTATTGGTTGCCTATGTCCTGTGGTGGTTGGTATTGGCTGCCTATTTCCTGTGGTGGCTGGTATTGGTTGGCAACTTCCTGTGGTGGTTGGTATTGGTTGCCAACTTCTTGTGGTGGTTGGTATTGGTTGCCAACTTCCTGTGGTGGCCGGTATTGATTGCCAACTTCCTGTGGTGGTGTCGTATTGTTGCCAACTCGTGTGGTGGTGTGGTATTTGGTTGCCAACTTCTTGTGGTGGTTGGTATTGGTTGGCAACTTCCTGTGGTGGCTGGTATTGGTTACCAACTTCTTGTGGTGGCTGGTATTGGTTGCCAACTTCTTGTGGTGGTTGGTATTGGTTGCCAACTTCCTGTGGTGGTCGGTATTGGTTGCCAACTTCTTGTGGTGGTTGGTATTGGTTGGCAACTTCCTGTGGTGGTTGATTTTGGTTGCCTGTGTTCTGTGGAGGCTGGTATTGGTTGCCAATGTTCTTCGGTGGTTGATTCTTGTTGCCAACTTCTTGTTGGTATTGGTTGTTGTCTCCTTGTGGTGGTCGGTACTGATTTCCACTGAGTTTAGGGGGTTGGTATTGGTTCCCAGCATTTTGCGACGACTGTAATTTGTTGCCTATGTCTTTTGAAGGTTTAAGCTTGGTAATGGTAGACTTGGGAGGCTCAGACTGACTTCCGGTATTTTGTGGAGGCTGGTACTGGTTGCCAATGTTTTTAGGAGGTTGGTTTTGGTTGCTTCCTCTTTTGGGTGCCTGATACCGATTGTTACCACCCGCTGTAATTTGGGTTGGGCTGTTGACTCCCGAAGGTGTCTGGAACTTGATATTATTATTACTTGAAGGAGGTTGGTACTTGTTGCTGGTACTTCCCACCGGTGGCTGGTATTGGTTGATATTACTCGGTCTCGTTTGTATTTGGTTGCTACTTCCGGTCGGTAACCTGAACCGATTTCCCCCGTTAACTGGTGCTTGGTACGAACCGCTTGAACTGCTCGAACCGCTCGAACCCCCTGTAGGCCTACCTCCAGTCTTCTCATTGTTGTACTCGACCTCAGACATGTATCCCTTAGTGTGGTCCGCTTCGTAGTTAACGGTCTGGAAGGAAGGTTAGTTTGAAAGGTGTTCATTATCATGCACTAACATACATATTTATCCACGTGAAAGAATCTTGAAAATGATGGGAGATTAGGTTTTCAGGTGTTACATTATTATACACGAATATCCAGATTTACTTTTTTATATGGGAGAATATTTAAAATAATGGAGGGTTAGGTTTCAAGAACATACTCACTAGTTTATTCATATGACAGAATCTTAAACATAGTTTGTGAAATAAATCATAAAAATCTTTAGTTTAGAAGGATCACTGAGATGCATAAATTACCATGAATTATTACCAGGGGGGGGGGGGGGGGGGGGGGGTGAAGGGGCTGCTGACGTGGTTGTGTTATTTTTCCCATGTGTGTGTGTGTGTGTGTGTGTGTGTGTGTGTGTGTGTGTGTGTGTGTGTGTGTGTGTGTGTGTGTGTGTGTGTGTGTGTGTGTGTGTGTGTGTGTGCATTCCATAATAAACATGCATATATTGTATATATAAAAAAGTATCTTATACTAATATATTATATACACGTATTACACACACTCACACGTGTGTATGTAAGTATATATATATATATAGTATATATATATATATATATATAAAATTTAAAAAAAAAAAAAAAAAAAATATAAATTAATATAAATGTAGATATATATATATTATATTATATATATATATAATAGATAATAATAATATATTATATATATTATATATATATATATATATATATATCTATATATATATATATATATATATATATATCGTGATTAGATAAATACTACGAAAAATAGAGAACCAACGCAAAGCAGTGCAACGTCCACGGACCTGTCGGCGCCCGTCGGGCAGCAGGACGTAGTACTGGCCGGTCACCACGCTCCCGTCGCTCGCCTCCTCGTGGCCGAAGTCGGATCCGCGCTCGGGGTCCAGCACGGAGTACGAGAAGGAGTACGGAGTCGCGGGCTCCTGCGGCGCAAGATACGGAAGGGTTGGGACGAAGTGCATTGCGCTTTGGCAGTGGTGGTGGTGCTCTGAGCGTCGCCGCAGCACCACCTCTAGCAGAAATGTGGCGAGTGCAAACACACACACATACGCAAACACACACACACACACACACACCACACACACACACACACAGCACCACACAAACACAACAACACACACACAACACCACCCACACACCACACACACTACATATATAGCTATATATATATATATATATATTTATATAATATAATATATTATATATATATTCTATATATTTTGTTTTTTTTTTTTTTTTTTTTTTTTTTTTTATCATTACAATGATTTTAA
>NC_051426.1:22676913-22686913 GCF_015228065.2 Penaeus monodon
TTGTTTAAAACCCTTATCTCTATTTTTTAACATTCCACCCATCATTTTAGCATTAAAAACTAACTGTCTAAAAAATTTAATTTTGCATTTTTTCTTTTAAAAATTTCACTTTTATCAATTTAACTTTAATTTTTTATAAATTAACCACACTTTCCCATTTTCAACCTACTCACCTTTAATTTTTTGCCTTATCATCATTTCTTTTAACCAAATTCATTTCTTTTTCAACCAATCTTAATTTAAACCTTATCATCATCATCATTTCAACCTTATCATTATCATTTTAACCTAATCATCATCAACATAAACAACACGCAACTGCTAATTCGATCAACCTGCTTCACGCATCGCTTTCAAACAGCAAATACCCACCAGGTGCCATGATGTGACAGTTGGGGGCAAACATCTTTTGAATTTACGTTCCTCCAGATAAAATTCAACACAAAGCTTGGGTGATTTTTTTTTTCCCGAGGGGGAAATAATGCCCACATAATATTTGCACCTGCGGGAATTTACTTTCTCGTTGCAGCTGACAATAAGAAGGGGGGGAAAAAGTGATATGAAAAAAATGTTGTGCTAAAAAGGGGGGCTCAATCTGGGAAAACTTGTTCGTTATATTATTATATTATTATTTTTTATTATTTTTTTATTATTTTTATTATTTTTTTTATTATCATTGTTTTTTATTATCCTTAATATTATTGATATTATTTTCATTATCATTTTCATTATCATTATTTATAAGGGTTTTCATTTATTTTGTTTCATCACAATTTTATTATACCATTTTTTATATTTTCCATTACGTTTCATGATATTTTCCATTTTTACCATATCATTATTATTGCTCCTACCTTTACCATCAGAACTATTATCATTATTATACTTTAATTATTCTCATTATCATTTCTTCTAATTATCGTTATTGATGTTGCTAGTGTTGTTATTATTGTTATCATCATTATTATTATATATCATTATATATCTTTATTATTGTTATTGTTTTATTATTATTATTATTATTATTATTATTTTTTATTATCATCATCATCATTACTGTTATTATCATTACCATATCATTTCCAATGTCAACATTATCATTGTTGGTTTTACTAATATTATCAGTATTAGCTATCATTACTGTTATTATAATCATCATTATTATTGTTCTTGTTGTTAAAGTTGTTGTTCGTATAATATTGTTATAATAATAACAGCAGCAACAACAACAACAACAGTAATGATAATGATAATATTGATAATAATAAAAAATGTAAAAAATAAAATGAAAATAAAAATAAAATAAAAAAATAATAATGAAAATAATAACAATAAGACTGATAATGAAAATAATAATGATGATGATGATGATGATGATAATAACAATAATAGAAATAATAACGATGAAAATGATAGTGATAATAATGATATTAATAATAACAGTAATTATTATTATTATCATTATTATTATGTTTTTATTATTTTTATTGTTTTTATAGTATTAGTATTTCTTATCATTTAAAAATGAAAATTTTGGTATTATGAAATAAAAATAAAAATAATAATGATAATAATAATAATAATAATAATGAAAAAATAATGATAATGATGATGAGGAGGATGATAATGATAATAACAATAATAGAAAAAATAACGATAAAGATGATAGTGCTAATAGTGGTATTAATAGTAACAATAATTATCATAACTATCACCATTATTATTATTATCATTATTATTATTGTTATTATTATTATTATTATTATTATCATCATTATCCTTTTCATTATCATTATCATTAGTAGTAGTAGTATCATTATCATTATTATCATTGTTATCATTATCATCATTATTTTCATCATGAATATTGTCATTATTGTCATTGCTATCATAATTGATTTCATTGTTTTTTTCATTATTATCAGAATTATCATTTAACTGTCTTTATCAGTAATATTATCGTTGTGATTATTGTTATGAATATCATTATCATTATTTGGTATTATCATTTTCATTACCTCTATTATTACTACAATCACCATTATTTTATTTTTCACTATTATTAATCTAATTATCATCATCATCGTCGTCATATTCATTATATTATTTCCCCTCCTCCCTCCCCTCTCCCCAATCTCTCTCTCTCTCTCTGTCTGTCTCTCTCTCTCTCTCTCTCTTCTCTCTCTCTCTCTCTCTCTTTTCTCCCATCCACACACACTTCCTCTCCTTTTCTCTCTCACTCTCTCTTCCTCCCTCCCTCCCCTCCCCTCTCCCTCTCCCCCTCTCCCTCTGTCGAGATCAAATGACTCATCATTTATATCTTTCAATTTCAGTTTCTATCACGACTTCCCGCAATATTTGTTATGCATGACCCACTGCATGATGAAGAGAAGAGAAATTATGGTTTTATTAAGTGAAAATGCTAACCAATGATGTGTGTTTGTCTGTGTATCTCTTTCTCTGTCTTTCTCTCGTTCTTTCTCCTTTATATAATTTTCGTTATCATTATTATTATCTTCTTTTATTTTTTTTTTATTTTTATCTTTTTTGTTTTATTATTATTTTATATCAATTATTAATTATTTTTTATCATTACTATAAAATAATAATAAAATAAAAATATTATTATTATTATTATTTTATTTTTTATTATTATATTATTATTATTATTTATTATTATTATTGTCTTTATTTTTTTTATTATTATTATTGTTATTATTATTATCATTGTTGTCATTATCATTATCTATTTTTAATCATTGCTATCATGATTAATATTATTGTCATGTTATTATCATTACTATTGTTATTATCATCATCATTATAATTTTTATTATTATTTTTATTACATTATTATTATAGTAGTAGTTATACTGCTGTCACAAAAATAATAATTATAATAATATAAAAAAAAGTAAAATTTTAAAAAGGATAAAAAATAGTGATGATGATTATGATAATAATAATAGTGATAATGATAATAATGATAATTAAGATGTTAATAAGTTTCATAATAACAGTGATTTTTGTTATTATTATAATTATTTTTATTGTTTTATTTTATCATTTTATTATTATTTTATTCTTCGCTTTTCATTACATTATTATCTTCATTATTTTATTATCATTATTATTGTTACCATTATCATTATCATTAATATTCTTCTTATTATTATTTTATTATTATCATTATTATCACTATTATTATTATTATCATCATTATCATTTTATTATTATTATTTTATTATTATGATTATGATTATTATTATCATTATTATGTTTGATGTTTTTTTATTATCTTTTTTTATTATTATTTTTATTGTTTTTTTTTTATTATTAATTATTATTATTATTATTTTATATTATTATTATTATTATTATTATTATTATTATTATTAAGGGTTAGACAGAAAAATGGAAATGCTCAAGGTTCAGGGAATTTCAATATTAATTGGGATTTGATTAAGTTTAGCAATTTTGATAAAGATTGAAGGATTTTATTGAAAGTTTATATTAACACGACTGACGTTTATTTATATGGTAATGCGATTTTCACATAGCATCAGGGATTATGATAGTGGTATTTATAGTTCATATGATTTTATTATAGTTTAACGAATTTTAGCAATGTTAATAAAATGGGATTTTAACATAGTTCAAGAAACTTTGATATAAGCATAAAGGGATTTTGACGGTTAGGATTTCATGATAATTTAAATAATTTTATTATAACTCAACGCATTTCAAGATTAATAAATTTCGATTAATATAGTTGAAAGGGATCTAATACTGTTATAATGCATTCATAACATCACATCAAATCACATTCCGACATTAAACTCATTTATTTCAGTATCGATTAATCAAAGGATAAAAATGATACTAAAGGATAAATCTAATAAATTTTATTAAAAATAAGTTCAGTCGAAAAAGAAGACGAACTCTTAAGTTGGTCATATCTAAGGTATTTGGGTTTATGTTGTGTTGTTTGTTTTCTATTCCTATTGCTTTTTATAAAATGTTATCACTTTGTACCTAAAGTAATAGTCCATTTAACAAGAAGAAAAATGCCAACCATATTTACAGTATTGCATCTGAAACGTTATACAATTCTCATTCGGAAGGATGGCACAGTTACACATGGACACAGACACAAGACACACACACACAGACACACACACACCACACACACACACACACACACACACACACACACACACACATAAACACACCACACACAAAACCCCACTTTTATAAAAATTATTATATAAAATATATATATAAAATAAAATATATTTTAATATAATATATATATATATATATATAATATATATATATTTATATATATAAGAATAAAAATTATATGATTAAAAATTTATGTGTGTATGTGTGTCTTTTATATTAAATACATACAACATAAAACTACATATATATATTATATATATTATATATATAATATTTATATATATATATTATAATATTTCACACACAGACCAGACACACACCAAAACACACGCACAACCACCACACACACACACACATATTAATATATATATATATATTATATATATATATAATTTTATATATAATATACATATACACCACACACACCACACACCACACACATATATTATTATTATAATAATTATATATATATATATAATTATATTATAAAATATATATATATTAAAATATAATATAGCACAGCATTAAATATATCATATATACACACAACACATATAATAAAAAAGCATATATATTATGTGTTTTTAAATAATATATTATAATAATATATAATAATATATATTTGTGTGTGTGTGTTGTGTGTGGTGTGTGTGGTGTGTGTGTTGTGTGTGTGTGTTTGTGTGTGTGTGTGTGGTGTGCTTTTAATATATATTCAAATAATTTTTATTTTTGCTAATAATAACAAAAAAAATAAAATGATAAAATAAAAAATAATAATGATAAATAATTTCATATATCAAAATCATATAACATAATTTATAATTATATATATATATATATATATTTTAATTTAAAATATTAATATAAATATTTTATATTATATATTACATACACAAACAGAAAAACACACACACACACAACACCTATTTATATATATATATATATATTATATATATATATATATCATATATATATTATAACAATAATAATATATATATAAAATATATAAAAAAATATAGAATTTTAATTTGTTTACTTTACCCAAATATTAAATGATTTTATTAACTATATATATATTATATATATATATATATCCCTTATATATATATATAAATATTATATTAATTTAATATAAAATATATATAATATATATATATATTTGTACCCAAAAATCAAACGATTGTGCAATTAAAAATTTAAAAATATAATTATTTTATATATATATATATAATTTATATATATTAATATAATATAATAATTATATTATATTATTATGTTGTATTTGTCCCAGTGTCAAATGATTTTGTTAATATTAAGATTAGAGAAACTATTAAAGAAATTATTAGAGGAACTCCAAGATAGTAGTACTGTAGACAATGAAGAACTATATTTATTGATATTTAAGTTACTCTGTAGAAGCGAACCGATGCGAGGCAATCGACGAAAATGTATTGCAGGAAATTAGCAAACCTTATAAGTGTAATTTCTTTAAACTCTTCTGCAAACCTTACACGTTTACGTACTTTTATTAGAAATGCTTGTACATTCGTATGTTGCGCATGCAGAGTCATCTACCGGCAAATTTGACAGTTCTCTCTTGACAGGTCGCTCGCTTAAGGAGAGAAGTTTGCTTACAGTGCTACTTGTATTTCCGAATTCTTGATCGATATTCAGGTGAAAACATGCCGCTGATTGATAACCAAGAAGAAGAAGAAAAAGAAGAAGAAACTCAACGGTATTGTTACGCTCTCAAAGATAACGCGACATTCAGTGAAGTAAAATACTCGTGTAGCAGCTGCAGAAGTCCGTCACTTCCCAACAACCCTTCGCTTCACCATAACGTAAACCGAAGTTGCATTTTTAAATGGTTGAAGCTGTCGGGTAGGAAACACAGAGATTAGAAAGGAGCTAAGTAAATGAAGTGATTGTGATTGTGAAGTGGTCCCGTTGCGGAGCTCCGTCTACGGAGAAGCGGCGATCAGGAGGGGTCCGGGGGCAAAGCCAACCTTTGTGGTAATTTGTGCCTTTAGGATGGTTCATTCATTTATGCGTTCACCGAGGGCCCCGGTCGGATCTTCCGTGCCCGGATTTTTCTATTTGTTACTTGGCTGGAGTTTTCCACTTTCTCATTTTTCTTTTACTTGACAAAATTCCCATAACCCCCATGGAATCCACCAAGGTTATTAGCTTGAGTTGGGGATTTCGGCAAGGATTGTAAACTTCTACCGTATCCGAATTTCAAAATATTTACAATACCTAAATATAAACTGTTTTTTTCTAGTTATAAAACAAATCAAGCCACAACCCTCGTTCTCTCCCTCGCAAAGACGCCCTTAAACCTCCTAGTTTTGAGTCTGAATTCCCTGTACCCGTAAGCATACAGCATCGGGTTGGCCAGGGAGTTCGCCACAACGCCACAGTACAGCAAGGTGTTCAGCAGGTGTAAAAGGCATTCCCTTTTCTTTTCTTCGAGGCAATAGACCATGACGCCTACAACGAAGGGGACGTATGTAGCTGTAAATGAACCGATGATGAGGATGACAGTTTTGACGGCTCGGCATTTCTTGAGGAAGAGGACTTTGTCTCTCGTATCTGTCATGACTCGATTAAAGTATTTCGTGGGTAGCCAAGTCCTCCTTCTAGATGCGCTGTCTTCCGTTTTCTCTGCGCCGCCGTTTTCTTCGTCTGTCATCTTTGTAGGAGGGGATACTTCTGAGGACTCAATGCTGTCTCGGTTACCTGATTTTTCGTCCGTTTCACGAGGTTCGGGAGAGTTTTCTATGTTCGCTGACGAACGTTCTTGTGCCTGTTCTTGTTCTTGATCAGTATGGCTGTCGTCCTTTTCTTCATTTTGTACTTCGTCAGTATTTGTCACTATTTCATCTTGTTCTACCATTCCTTCATTTACACAATCGTCTCGTTCACTTTCGATATCATCTTCAGCGTTCTTTGGCGAAATGTATGGAATTTC
Organism: Penaeus monodon; assembly: GCF_015228065.2. Taxonomy (NCBI): domain Eukaryota; kingdom Metazoa; phylum Arthropoda; class Malacostraca; order Decapoda; family Penaeidae; genus Penaeus; species Penaeus monodon. Next base: position 22,684,070 of record NC_051426.1, read on the forward strand.
TTCCTCAGTAGTATAAGGTCTGTCCACTTTATTCCCATCTTCTTGTGAATCTCTCGTCTGATCGTCATCCGCATTTTTGTACAAGACTTCATTTTCCTGTCTCCCTCCTCCTTCGGCGTTATAACCATCCACCACAGCATTACCTCCCCCTCCCTTCGGCCCGCCCGCCGTCGCCTCCTCCTCCCCGGACACCGATCTGTACGCAATCAGCTTGGTCGTGACGTCCCGCTCGGCGAAGTCCGGCAGGGTAGCCTTGTACTCCTCCAGGGCCTTCCGCCGCATCTGCCGCCGGCCAGCCTTCTTCAGGGATCCACTCGAGGAGCTGGTCGTGGTGGTTGTTGAGTTGGACTTGGTGGACTTGGCAGACTTCTTCGACATGAGAGAGAGTCTGAAGTTCGACGACCTGGCGGAGGACCGGCCGGTGTAGGAGCCCCCGTAGCGCGACTTCTGCATCTTGATCGCCAGCACGAGCAGCATCGTGTACAGCGTCACCACCACGGCGTAGGGAAAAGCCACCTGAGGGAGGCAGCAGAGTTTCACAATGGTTTTCAATTAATTTAGAACATATGTATTATGGTTTCATACGTATCTCATTGCCTACACAACTGACTACAAGACACAACTGCTCGTCACCTCAGCGAACCCAAACGCATCATGCCCATCATTCTCGACAAACAAACAGAAGCTTCCATCAGTACTCACAGACGTAATGAAAAAAATAATGGAGAAGTTCGGCGATATAACTTGAGCGAAAGCACAGCGACTACACGACTCCTCCCAGCTCATCTGCATCCCCATGGCCGGAAGCCAACCTGGGAAGAGGCGTTTGATAAATAGGGTAAAATGAAGGTGACGTTTGGCTTTCGAGATGTGATTTAGATTTTTCGTAGTTACGGAAACTTCTACTTTTGCACCATGTTCTGCAAAAGCTGTATATACAAAATCATAGAAATAAGAAAGATAATTATTTATATTTAAAAAATACACTTTATTCATCCAACATCATTTACAGTCACCCTTCACTCAAAACAAAGTAATTACTAATAAACGCATCTATTTACGTTTACTACTCAACTTCATCACAACCCCAGTGCTTTTGAACCCACCTATGATAAGGGACAGAACCCAGGAGACCATGACGGCAGCATATACTCTGTTGGTTGTGACAATCTGGTGATACTTGAGGCCGTGGCAGATATAAAGGTATTTATCTACCGCTATCAGTACAATGGTGAAGATTGTCTCCTGACAGGCTGTCACCGCAACGGCTGAAACAGAAAAAGATAGCGTTAGCAGAAAGTACGGAAGTTAGCGTGGAATGCAGGTAAATAGTTTACCAGCTGAGTAATTTGACGTTATCACCGAGACAGTAAGTTTTGTTTAATATCATTCTAAATATTATTATCTTTTTCTGTATCATTCTCATGATCATTACAATCATTGCCAATCGATCTTCGAACAAACACAAAGCTTGTATTTCTCTTTATCTTACTCTTGTCATCGTGTAGGATACCCAAGTAAAATATTTCCAGCTAGGATGAACTTTTAATTGATTACCTTATTACATTTTTAAGGAATACTGCTGGATCAGAAATAATTAGAAATACCCATTAAATCATAATAGAAGAAAAAAATAAACGGTTGCCTCTACTAACCTATTTGCAATGTACACGTTGTCTGCTGCCAAAGGTCACCTCTGCGAGTCATGTGCATCAGAAAAGCAATAATCACATACAGACCAATAGCCAGGTCACTTAGGGCGAGATTTCCTGTCAGGAGAAATGAATTCTATAATGGAAAACCCTTTGATATTGTCAAAGAAGTTACGAAGACAATTTAGAAAATAGTTACCCTAAATTTAGCTAATCACAGAAAACGGTTTTTGTTTCAGGGGAATCACCTATAAAATAGAAGGCGGGTTTGTTGTCATGGCCGTGGCGCAGGATCTTGATGGTTCTGATGATGACTCCGAGGTTGACGAAGAAAGTGATGAATCCCAGAACCAACATGACGACCATGAGGGGGAGGGACATCCGGCCATCACATGTGCCTTTGGAGAGAGATAAATTATATTTGAAAAAAATGGAAAGTGGTGATCCATAATTGCTTTTCTTTCCGAGGTGATTTTGTTGACATGTTGGTAATGAAATGAAAGATGACAGATTGGTAATGAGTGATAACACTTTGACAGGTTAGTGAAGATGATAATTTGTAATATAGCAAAGTTATTCAGACAGGCATTCAGTAAATAATCACAGCCTCTCGTGTGCATTTTTGCCTCGTAAGAAAATTGAATAAAGGAAAAGAAAAGAAAATAGAAAACGAGTACAGTTGGCATTTTTGATGTTAGCTCTAGGAGGAGAAGGAAGAAGAGGAGGAGGAGGAAGAGAAAAGAAGGAAGAAGAGGAAGAGGAGAAGGGGGAAGCGGAGGAGGAGGAGGGGGAGGAGGAAGAAAAAGAAGAGAAAGAGGAAGAGGTAGAGAGAGAGAGAGAGAGAGAGAGAGAATGAGAGAGGGAGAGAGAATGAGAGAGAGAGAGAGAGAGAGAAAGAGAGAGAAAGAGGGAGAGAGAGTAAAAGAGATGGAAAGACACCGAGACATGGATAAATAGACAGAGCAAGAGAGTGAGAGAGAAAAGAGCTAGACAGACAGAGAGAAAAAGAGGAAGAATGAGATCACATCGACCTTGCAGATGCACCCCCCCCCCGCCCCCCACCCGAATAAGTGCATTCTAACCCCCCTATCGCATAACATTACCCTAAAAAGAAAAGAATAATATATATACATATAGTCGTTCCTTAAAGATTTCCCCTGAAAATATTGCCACTTGCGTCACTATTTGGGCA
>NC_051426.1:22691913-22699413 GCF_015228065.2 Penaeus monodon
TCCTCCTTCTCCCCTTCTCTTTCTCCTCCTTCTCCCCTCTTCTTGCCTTCTCTTTCTCCTTCTCACCTCTTCTTGCCTTCTCTTTCTCCTCCTCCTTCCGCTCTTTTCCTCCTCTTGCCTGTCTTACCTCCTCCCTGTTAAAACCCCTGTATAGTGAACTTTCTATTTGGGTAGAGAGAGTGGGAGAGGACGTTCATTTTAACGAGGTCTCTGTTCCATTTTTTATTCCACTGGCAATAATACTTTAAGTGACGAATCTATTATTATGTTTAAATCAATCCGTGGGAAAAAAATAAAAGATACACTTCGATTAATTATCAACTCACTTCATCCCTACAACATATCAACAATCTTAAATAATAATAATAATATAAATAATGATAATAATAATAATAATGACAATAATAATAATAATAATAATAATAATAATAATAAATGAGCTATAGCATTTCAACTAATTTACACATGCCTTCTGAACAAGACAAATCACAGATTATAATTTTCAATGTCCCTTGTCAAAATCAGTAAAAAAAATAATGTCGTGTTAAAATAATGATAATAACAATAATGAAATAAACAATAACGATAATAATAATCATAACAACAATCATGATAGTGATGATAATAATAATAAGTTAATACAGAGGACAAGTAATCGTTGAAGCAGTCTAAAAAAAAATCGAAAAAAAAGAATGAAATGGATGTTACTAGATTCCTTTGGCTTCAAAGTATTATTGTTGCTCCTCACGTTTACATTACTGCTATATATTGAAGGTATAGAGTGTACAATTTGATTACGAGACGAATCGAATGAATATAGAAGTAAATAAATACATAAATAAATATAAAAATCTAATAAAGTTTCAAGTACTGGTTAGAAGACTTCTTTATAGCTAAGAGTCTTTCTTACATGTATACGTGCCTGTTACTGTGTGCGTTTCAGTGCCCACAAGGACAGGTATATACATGTCCCTGAAGTGTGCATGACTGAGCATGACCTGCATTCACGCGAGAGTGAGCAAACACGCCTACCAACTCTCTTCGCTCACCCTCGAGACTCTTCACCTTTTCACCTTAACGTATTCTTAACCCTCACTCTCCCTCCCATTTTCAAACTAACCTATTTTTCGCCCCCACACCCTCCGTCCTTTCACCCTGCCATATCCTGTATCCCCACACCTCCCCCCCCCCTTTCACCTACTTCACATATTCTTCACCTTTTCATCCTTACACATCTTTCACCCCACTCCACCCCACCCCCTTTCACCCTAACATATCCTTCACCACCTTTTCACCCTGTCATACCCTCCACAACCCTAGGCAACAGCACTTTGTCTAGACGCTTTCCTCCCTCCTGTTTGTGCCAACCACAACGACCGTAAGACTTCAGCGACCAATAATGATGATGGCTTTTAGCTGTCTTGTTTACATACCTGCGCCTTGTTTGCCTGGGCGTCTGCAAACATTAGTTCAAGGCGCAAATGGTCGGTGCTGTGTGGTCAATGAGGGTGTGGGAGGCGCGTTATGCTTACTGAGGGGGTCCGAGGGTGAGCTTGGAGAGGTGTGTTGAGAAACATTATCCTTGGTAAGTGGCCCCCTTGGTATAGCAGTTTTGAAGACTCGAAGATAAAAAGGGGTTTTGCTCGATCTCTGGTTGGGTAAAGTGAGGGTGTTCAGTTTAATGTTTTCTGTGTCTATGTCTGCCTCTAACTTTCTATCTGTCGCTGTCTCAAACTTTCTTTCTATCTGTCTGTCTCTGTCACTATCTCTATAGTATTTTTGGCACACTGGTCTATGAAGTGATTCTGGGTAGATGACTTTCACAAGTAAACCTTTCCAAAAGTTGAAGTTCAGTGCAAAATGTTTACAATTAGCCTAACAAATGAAATTCAGTACTTAAAATATCTCAAAATCAAATTATCGATCTTTTCCATATTTTGAGTTTTAATGTAAAACGTTTACAGCTACACCTCAACATTCAAAGTAACACAGAGAAAGAGGAAGAGAAAGAAAGAGGGGGGGGAGGGGAGAAAAAGAGAAAGAGAGAGATAAGAACAGAGAAGAGAAGAAAAGAGGACAGAAAGTGGACAAATAAAAAGACACACTTAGCCATTCAGACAGACTAGCATCGTGTCCCCAATTTTCTATCGAATTAGAAAATGGATTCGGAAAATACGCTTCGCTTCCGGCATTTGTTTTTCTCCCAAGGGACTCACTCGCCGTTAGCAAATAAGATCCATTTTTCCTTTTTTCTTTATTTATATCCTTCGGTCAATCTGGGTATCTCGTTTTCTCGGTTCTTTACTTGCATATAAACTTGTTAATTCATTTCCGGATATCTGGTAAGATTTCAAATACTTTTTTTTTCTACATATTGACATTTTTTTGGGTGTTTTCAAAATTACGAAGGCTCAGATATGTCTCGGAAATCTTCACGACGTGTTATTTCAGTAATAATAATAATAAAAAAAATGTGCTTTAATGTTTTATTTAATCACGTACTTCTCTGAACAACTTCGCTCTTATTCCAACATTTGATTATCAATTAGAAAATTTGTTTTATTCTCGTGAAAATCGACATTAGATGAACCGATCAATAATTAAGTACAATAATTACACCTAACTGCTATAATCACCTACTGATAATTACCGTTTCCTTGCCTCTTTAATGACGCTTTTTCCTTGACCTTAACGAAGCAGGGTTTTTACAAAGCATCTTCCTTAATTGCAGATGCTCTCTTGGTCTTGAAGAGCGAAAATAAATTCAAACTCTATTTAATCAACTTCTTGACGTTATCCAAATCCGTATAAAAAAAACTCTTAAAAATCAAATCACGTAAAAATCAAATCACTAAAAATAATCAAATCACATTAAAAATCACGGTAAAAAAAATTATTTAGTGCTTGAACGGCTTCCTTTTTTTTTTTTTTTTTTTTTACACCCAGACCTTCAGCTGTTTCTAATCGTCATTGTTTTCAGTTCCTGCGCAAGTCACGTAGTCTGCGCTATAGCTTGTATGTGTCTTTGAGGAAGTAACACTAACCTTTCTCTTGTCGCCTTTCAAAAGATAGTAACTTCCTTGACACGTTGGGAAACATCTGAGTATATCCTGTGTTATTTCGATGTTATTTTTAATAGTTGTGTTATTTTGGTTGTAGAATTTCCTTACTGTATCGCTTTATAGGTCTGCGGTCGTTTTAGTTGTGAGCATAACCAGTCGGAATAACATACTAACACACGTAAATATTTATGGTGAAAGAGAGTGTTAGCCTCTTCGTGTATTGTAATTACCAGAATGAACATCAATATTGGTTGACAAAGGAGTTACAGAGCTTTATTTATAAACAGATAAACTGGGTAAGAGAGAGAGAGAGAGAGAGAGAGAGAGAGAGAAAGCGAGAGAGAGAGAGAGAGAGAGAAGAGAGAGAAAGAGAAAGAAGAGAGAGAGAGAGAGAGAGAGAGAGAGAGAAGGAGAGAGAGAGAGAGAGAGAGAGAGAGAGAGAAGAGAGAGAGAGAGAGAGAGAGAGAGAGAGAGAGAGAGAGAGAGACCGTACCAAGGCGTACCTTGACCCATCAATATCCTCCTGTGTGTGCCTTTGCCACGAACGAAAAGACTTTCTGTTGATAGTCTTGAGTAGCGGAAGGTAACTTTCAAGGATGTGAAGGGAGCCACAAACAAATAAAACAGAAAAAGAGGAGATCTACATTGAAAAAAAAATGTAAAACACACACACACACACACACACACATATATATATATATATATATATATATATATATATATATATATATATATATATATATATATATATATATATATATATATATATATACATATACATATACATATATATATATATTATATATATATTCATATTTATATATGTGTCTATATATATGTATGCATGTGTATGTGCGTGTATATATATACTAATAGGTAGATAAAGCTATACTCAACATCGAGAAAAAATCGCGAGAGAGCGACAGAGACGGCGGGACGGAAGACAGAACCCGGGACCGAGGACCCTTACCGGATGCCACCGCCGCATGATGCTGGCACGCTGTGTAGTGGTGGTACTCGTCCTCTGGTCTCAGGCTTATTGGTACGTGCTTTCCAGCCATTGTCTCATTTCCTCCAGTCACGTCAAGGCCCAAAATTCGACTTTGCACTGAATGCTTCCCATTTTCCACACATTTTTCTTTTCTTTTCTTTTTTTACACAGATCATACAAAAAATTAAAATCAGAAAGGCCTTTCATATATCTGCACGGTATCTTTATTCTGATATCCTTAACTCTTGGAATTTCACACGAACAATCGTAGGAACATGACAGACATCTCCTTCCTCTTCGGAGTCTAGACGCCAACTGCCTCCAGGACCTTCGAGCGAGTCAATCTCCGAGCCTCACGGAGAACGGATCCAGCACTTTTAGCGACCCCGACTATTTTCATTCCACTTTAAGAGACATGAAGAAGACTCTAGCTGATTTTTTTTTGTCCTCGACCGTGTTATCTCTTTTATTATCATTATTCTATTTTCTTTGCCATCTTTCTTTTTCGTAAGGGAATGTTAAGAGATGGCTAATAGATAGTGGGTATGCGAGGTGTGGGTCATATTTCCCTAAACTTTTTTTTTTTCTTTTTCTTTTTTAGCTGCTTGGGGCATTCATGAGAGATCCAGCATAGTGTTTACAGAGCCCCCATGAGCCTTTCAGTTGGCCTTTTTTACCATATAAATGACTGGAGACATGCTGCTACCTATTTTTCTTATTCTATCGCTGCAACACATTTTTATTTATATTCAGTATATTTGTATTTACACATACATACATATACATGTGTTTGGTTGTGTGTGTTTGAAAGAGAGAGATAGATAGATAGATAGATAGAGAGAGAGAGAGAGAGAGAGAGAGAGAGAGAGAGAGAGAGAGAGAGAGAGAGATGGATACATATACATATATATATATGTATATATATATATATATATATATATATATATATATATATATGTATATATATATATATATATATATATATATATATATATATATATTTATATATGAATGCATGTATGTATACACACACTCACACACACACACACATTGATATATATATATATATATATATATATATATATATATATATATATATATATATATATATATAATTATTATTATTATTATTATTATTATTATTATTATTATCATTATTATTGCTATTATCATTATTACTAGGGTATAAGCATAATCCAGTAGTGGATATAGCCAGTAGTGGGGTTCTGAGACTGAGGAATATGGAGCCACCTCTTAGACGCAATCGGTCTCAAACCACTTCGACCCAGAGTGGAGCACCTGCCAGTGTTCCATTTATGGGATAAATCGAAATAAGGGTAGAGGGGACTCTTTAGCTTTGGCTGACGACCCTTCAGGAGACGGTGTCTGACTAAAACCACTGTCAGGGAAGGCAATGGGCAACGACCCTGACTGATCTTTCTCTTGTTTTATGGCAGGCATCTCCGGAAATGGTGCTCAGTCCTGTGCTAAAGGGGTGAATAGAGTCTCATGGGGAAAATGGGTGCCAAAAAGGACCAGTGGTAGGAGAGATGACTAAACACACACACACACACACACACACACACACACACACACACACAAACATATATATATATATATATATATATATATATATATATATATATATATATGTATATATATATATTTATACCTATCATCATATCTACGATAGACTCACGCACTACCATATTTAGGTTTGACTTACCCAACTTAAGCAAATCCGTGCAAATCCGCGCACAAATGAGTGTTTATGTCCATTCATGCACACGCACATCACCCGCGCGACGGCGCGAGAGCACATGCATGGATTTGCTTAAGTTGGGTAAGTCAAACCTACATACAATAGTGGGTGATTCTATTGTAGGTATGATAGTGGGTTGAGAACCACTAAACAACTACTCACCTGGGGAAGGATCATGGGCCAGCCACTCCAGTTTAAAGACCTAATCAACTACATGATATCATGTTCGTGAAACACCGCATCGGTGACGGCACAAATATGACGATGATAGTATACATATATATATATATATATATATATATATATATATATATATATATATATATATATATATATATATATGAATGTTTGTGTGTGTGTGTGTGTGTGTGTACATATGCATATGCATATTCACATGCATATATATATATATATATATATATATATATATATATATATATATATATATATATACATGTGAATATGCATATGTATATGTACACGCACACACACACACTATAACGGTTTCAGAACCCTATTACAATGGTTTAGCAGGGTAGTTCTATTACAGCTTGACTCTTTATTGATGAAGAGTACAGCACAGTAAAGGAACACACGAGATAATGTATATGGGTAAAGCGGTGAGGTGGGGTCACGTGTCAGGCTGACCCACCAGAGGCGAAGGCTCTCCCGACTTTACCACGTCGGGCGTTGGACACGAACTGTCGGGTCAGGCGAGGTCAGATATAATTGTCATCTATGCCCTCGCTGAGTTGGTGGTTCTTATTTTGGATTTAGAGCCACGCAGTAAACAGCCACGTGGTCTATTGGTAAAATGGCTTATAGAAATAGGCTTATGTATATGCTATATTGCTCGGGCACCTACTTGTGCCTCGCCCTCGAGGCGCCTTAGATTGGCCTCAAGGGGTGATCCAAGTCTTGATTTGCTGATCATCTCGTTCTCGCATGCGTTGTTCTTGTGCATCTTCGTGGCTGCTCATCCCTGCTGTCCTCTTCTTCCTGGTCCTCGGTGTAATCTGTCCGTCCTCGACGTCCACATGTTGTCAAAGGTCTCGCACAGGTCTTCCTTGACTTCGGATTCATCTAGACTTCCTCGTAGTCCTCGTCCAAGCCTAACTCGGCGGCGTCCTCGTCCTCTCGTCCTCGTAATTTTCGTCTGGATCTATGGGCGTCCAGGCAGGGGGTGGCATCTCAGGGTGGCTGATTCCTGCACTGATGAGCTCCTGGAATTGACTGGATCTGCGGCATCCAGGCAGGCGACGCCCATCCACAGCATCTTGGGGCGACTGGTACCTGCACTGGCAAGTTCCTGGTCCTTCACTGGATCTATGGGCGTCCCGGCTGGCGGCGACTTAATACTTGCTCTGACGAACATCCTGGTTCACATGCTTCTGGCGATCTTCTGGTGACGTCCTTCTAACAGCATCTTAAGGTGACCGGTTCTGCAGCAGGGTCCTCTTTCGGTGCCGTATCGGTTATCGTTGGTCCGACTGCTATATATAGTCGGGGAACCAGATCATACACGCAAGGGCCAGATAGTAAGAGAAAAAGAAAGGCAACAGAGAAGAGGGGGTGTTAAGTACCTCTACTCGATTATTTATATAAATTTGCAGTTTTTAATGTTCGTTTTTTAATTCATTTTCGTTTTTTTTTTGTTTTGTGTTTTATTTCACAAAGATAACAAA
>NC_051426.1:22704413-22706913 GCF_015228065.2 Penaeus monodon
TTTCATCTGGCGTGTTGGTAGAGGGCGTTGTGACTAGTGTGCCCTGCATCTGGTGCTGAATTTCGGCCTCAGCTGCGTACAGAAGGTTGATGAGGTCGTCCAGTGATTCCTTGGGAGGAACTGGTCCTTGAGAGCTTGGCAAACTGTCGGTCGGTCTCACGGGTCTTGGCTGAGTTTCTGCTGGCTGTGTGGGCGCCACAGGGAAGTTTAGCTTTTCTTCCGTTATTCTGTCCTGCTCGTTGCGATTTTCTGGGTTTTGTTGGGGTGGTGTATGCTGACCTTCATTATACAATGGTGTTTGTTGGCCTTTGGGACTGCCTGTGCTCTGCTGCTCATGATGACTAGTTGGCTTTTGTCCCTGATGAATGAATGGCATTTGGTCGGTATGACTTGTTGGGATTCGTTGGCCATGGTCGTTGCTTGGTTTTGTGTGTCCTTGGTGACTGACAGGGATTTGTTGTACCTCATGAATCTCCGGTGTATGTTGGCTATGATGGCTGAATGGTATTTGTTGGCCCTCGTGGATCACTGATATTCCGTGATCCTGTTGACTGACTGGTATTTCAAAGCCATCGTGACTATCTGCCACTTCCTGACTGCCTTTCCCTCTTCCGGAACTATCTGAGAATGGAGGGAGGGCGTCAGGTAGTCTGGAGTCCACATTTACATTTTCTTGTGGAGGAAAGCCTGTCTGCGGCCTTCCAGATATTTGGTCCTCGGCGTCTGGCCCGGGATTTCCTCCGTCTGCCACCATCTGCGACTCAGAAGGCGACATGTCTGGTGGTGACGGTGACGTGTGGACGGGAGGACCCATGGGCATGAGGGGTGACGTGGGCATGCCAGCTGGAGACCCCCCCTGGTTGGACGACATGTTGGGCGCGTCGACGACCGTGATGGGGTGATTGGGGTCGTGGGGCTGGTAGGGCTGGAAGGGCTCCCTGGGCTGGTAGAGGGAAACCCCGGAGTCAGGATTTATGACCTCAGGCTGCGACCAGAGATTCCCTGGCCACGTGGTTCCTGTGGCCTGCCCGGGTGGGGAAGACCCCGAGGAAACAGGGGGCGGGGTTAGGGGGACACGACCAGGTCCCTGGTTCTGGGTGCCGGGCCTCCCAGGGAGTGGACGACCCTGTTGCTTGATGGAAAGTCCGGGAAGAAAAGGTGTCCCTGAATTTGGTCCAGGGCCGACGTATGTGACGGACGGCAGGATAGGGCTGCCAGGCCTGAAGCTCACCTGATGCGGCCTTTTCTGCTGGCCTGAGCCGGGGCCTTGGGCGCTGCCCGGCTTGGGGCGTCCAGGCTGGCGTCCGGGCTGACCTCCGGGCTGACGTCCGGGCTGACCTCCGGGCTGACGTCCGGGCTGACCTCCGGGCTGAGGTCTTACAGCCCAGATGTTCGTGGGTCGAGTAACGGGAACGACCACGCCAGGAACTCCGGGACGCAAACGCTCCCCCTGACTCGTTGGGAAGACAAAGGACGCTCCAGGGCCAGACACAGGATGCGGCCCTCGTGAAGGATTCTTGTCGGGGATTAAGGGAGGAGGCACTTCCTTCGGCGGTGGAGGCGATGGAGGGTTCGGGAACAGAGGATGGGGGCTGGACGGCCCATCAACCCAGATGGGATCACTGACGTCCGGGCCCTTCATCGGCTTGCCCAGGGTGCCCGACTTGCCCAGAAAGCCCGTGTCTTGGCGTCCAATGACAGGAATGTTTCCCCAGTTGACGTTGAGGCCAAGTTGAGGCAAGTTGAGGTTGGTGATGGACTCGATCAGGTTGGGCAACGTGGGCAGCTTGATGCCGCTGAACAGCCCGGTTTGCTGCTGCTTGTTGTCGTCGGTGTGACCAGCTGAGCCGGCATAGATGGTGGGAGTGTCGCCCGTCACGGTGTGGATGTTGGACGAGGACAACAGCTGTTCGCTCTGGTTGCTTCGCACGGCCTGCAATTGTTATTGTTATTTTTATGACAGTGTAACAAAAGTTCTTTCTGCAAAATGGTACTCATTTTTAATGTACGACACTTGTATATTTGTGTTTTACACTTATTATTAATTATCAATTTATATATTAATCTATCTAAATATATAGCTTTTCTCTCTCTCTCTCTCTCTCTCTCTCTCTCTCTCTCTCTCTCTCTCTCTCTCTCTCTCTCTCTCTCTCTCTCTCTCTCTCTCTCTCTCTCTCTCTCTCTCTCTCTCTCTCTCTCTCTCTCTCTCTCTCTCATCCCCACCTGCGAGACCGTAGGCGCCACGGTCGCAACGCCCTCTCCGGCAGCGGAGACCGCGGCCGTGGTGGGGGCGGTCGAAGTAGACGCAGCCGTAGACGTGGAGGAGGAGGACGTGGTCTCCTCTATGACGGAGGCGAGAGCCACGAGACCCGGGGCGCTGGGGACGTGGATGGGGTTGCTGTAGTCCAGGTAGGAAGGCCCCGTGTCCGCCTGGGGGATGGCGTCGGACAGGTTGGTGAGGTGCAGGAGCGTGTTGATGGTCCCTGGGTCGAGGCTTCCT
>NC_051426.1:22711913-22714413 GCF_015228065.2 Penaeus monodon
AAGAGCTTCGTGGAGGAGAACATGTCTGGGTGGAGGCTCTGGATGTAGTTGACGCTGAGGTCCACGTCCCGAAGGTGGGTCATGTCTGTGAAGGCCGCCGGGTTGAACGCCTGGATGTGGTTGTTGGAGAGGTCGAGGTGCTCTATGGCTTTCAGGCCCGAGAGGTAGCTGTCCTGGACCTTATTGATGGCGTTTCGGTTGAGCTTTAGCACTCTGAGGGAGGCGAGCTTGCTCAGGGCCTCCGAAGGGAGTTCTTGGATGAAATTGGCGGAGAGGTCAAGGTACTGAAGGCTTCCTGTATCTCTGAATGTGCCTGGTTCGACGGTGGTTATTTGGTTGTGGGTGACATGAAGGTATTCCAATTTGGTCAGCCCCTTGAAGAGACCACCGGACAAAACCGTCAACTCATTAAAACTCATCTCCAGTTCAAACAGCTCTGTGAGAACGTGGAAGACATTTTCAGACAAGAATCCTATGCTGTTGAAGGACACGTTCAAATTCTTCACCTGAGGGGAGCCGAGGAAAGCTTCAGCACTGATTTCGGTGATGAGGTTGAAGCTAAGATCCACGCTGCTCACATGAGGTAAACCTTCGAACAGTGAAACGCCGATCTTTCGTAGTTCGTTGTGGGACATGTCGAGTACCCTGAGCTTGGGCAAGTTCCACAGCTGTTCACTGTAGTCACTGCTGATCAGGTTGTGACTCAAGTACAATTCTCTCAGGTTTGGGAGGCCTTTGAAGGTTCCCGGCTGCAGCCTCTCAATCCTGTTGCGGTCGATCTTCAGAGCCTCCAGCTTGGGGTGCCCCTCGAATGCCCTTGGATGATCGACTTTCAGAAGATTTTTACTGATGTCCAAACTTCGTAGATTCGGAAGGGACCGAGCGATGTACCTCATTTCGGCGACGAATGTAAGGTTGTTGCTAGCGACGCTGAGGTGCTCTAGGTTGGACGACTCTGTGAATATATCGGCGTGGAATTCCCCGATCGCGTTGCCGCTGATGTCGAGTTTTCGGACGGAAGGGAGGCGGAAGAAGGCGCCATGGTCGATCTTCGAGATCAGGTTTTCGCTGAGGTTGATCGTCCGGATGTTCGGCATGTCAACGAACGTCCCCTTTTTGAGCTCGACGATTTTGTTGCGGCTCATGTCGAGGATCCTGAGCTCCCTCATCTCCCTCGCTGCCAGGACGGCCATGCTCGCGTCAGACAAGCTATTTCCGGCGAGAGACAGGTGCTCGACGGCGTTCAGAGTCCTGAAAGCCCGCGGATGAATCCAGTCGATGATGTTATTGGAGAAATTGACCTCCTTCAGGTACACCAGGCCCTCGAGTGCATTCCCTTTGACCTCCTTCAAAAGGCTGTTCGAAATGTGCACCTTCTTCATGTTGGGCATGAACCTGAAAGCCGCCGAAGGAATGGAGCTCACCCTCGAGCCGTCGATCTTCAGGAATTCCAGCTTCGAGAGTGAGTACAACCTCGGGATCTCGATGATGTCCGTGTCCTCCAGCACGCAGGTCCTCAGGTTGGCCAGGTTATCGAGGGTGTCGAAGGGGATGTCGTAGAGTCCCGGGTCCTTGATGTAGATGTGCTGCAGGGAGGACTCGAGGCCGGCGAAGGCGTTGCGGGTGATACCCATCAGCTCGTTGTTGATCAGGAAGAGCTTGTTGATCTGGAGGACGGCATGGGAAGTTAGTAATGCAGAAGTAAAGGGGTGAAGTAAATGAATCACAGAAAAGAAAAATTGTGAAAAAAGTAGATAGACATAAAAAGAATCTAGAAGTTGTTAAAGATTGCAGTGTGTGAGTTGTTGGAGGCCAATCTCGAAGTAGCAGTAAACGTACGATGTAAAAGCAGATGCTGTCATAGAAAAGGTGATCTGGAAAATTGAGGGGAAGTTGCTAAAGACTGCTTTGGGGGAGTTCGTAATGATTGTTAGACGTTAGTTTCGAAGTAAAATTAAAGAGAAAAATACTACTAGATACTATCATAGAAAAAGTAGAGAGTAAAGAAAAGTAGTAGAGAAAAAGTAAAGAAAATAGATCCTGTCATGGCAAAGGAGAGAAAAAGTAAATTTTATCATAGAAGAATATGACCTGAAAATGAGAGAAATGTGTTAAAGATTGCATATTGGCAGTTCGCCCAAGTTCGTAATAGATGATAGAAGTTAATCTCGAGTTCCAATAAAACCGAAAAAAAATGGATCCAGTCATAGAGAAAAACAGAAAAGTTTAAAATGTGCTTTGGAAGATGAGGGGAGCTTGTTACAGGTGTCATTGTTTGAATTCGAGTTCGTAAACATTAGTAAAAAATCGATGGTCTCATGAAAGAAAAATTGTACCGGAAAATCGGTTGTTACCGACTCCATACGTTTCACCTGTGAATTTATACGTATTTTATAAGAGACGTCACACACAGATGATGAAAAAACTTCAAGTCCATTTTTATCAGACAGACCGAGACTCATGATAGATCAACAATGATGCACAACCCACGATAGATTAA
>NC_051426.1:22744413-22746913 GCF_015228065.2 Penaeus monodon
AGGAGATAGGTGGGGAGATGAAAGAGAGAGAGAGAGATGGGTGAAGGGGGAAGGGAGATAGGTCAGGGAGGATTATGGGGGAGGGAGAGAGATAGGTGGGGAGATGAGGGAGAGAGGGAGATGGGTGAAAGGTGGGGGAGAGAGGGAAGGAGTGAGGTGGGGAGATGGGGGAGAGAGGGAGTAGGGTGGGGGAGAATGGAGGAGTCAGGAGAGGATTATGGGATGATGATGATGATGAGAGAGAGAGAGAGAGAGAGAGAGAGAGAGAGAGAGAGAGAGAGAGAGAGAGAGAGAGAGAGAGAGAGAGAGAGAGAGAGAGAGAGAGACAGACAGACAGAGAGAGAGACAGAGACAGAGAGTCAGAGATGGGGGGGGGGGGCGGGGGATCTCCTAAAGGCTCTCTGTATAAGTGTATAAAAGGATATATAACATAGATAGATCGATCGACAGATAGATAAACAGATAGACAAAGCGATAGCCAGATAGACAGACTGATATATAGACAGATAGGTAGATAGGTAAGTGGGTAGATAGATGGATAGATAGATAAACAGACGGATCGATAAACAGATCTACTGATAGATAAACAGATAGGTAGGTAAGTGGATAGATAGAAAGATAGATAGACAGATAGACAGACAGACTGACAGACATAGACAAATAACTGGAATAGAAGAAATAAACAAATAAAAATAGAAAGACAGATAGATGAATAAGCAATCAGTCAAAAGAATAAAGAAACAGATGATCAGTTAAGTAATAATATGTGATAGATAATAAACAGATTAATATCAGGTGAAAAGGGAAAACACAATAAAAAAGGGAAGAGGAGAAAGTTGATAATCAGGGAGAGGCAAAGAAGGCAATCGAGATAAATGGTGCCGGAAGTGAATGCACAAATTGCAAGATTGCAACTTCTTCCTCTTCTTCTTCTTTTTCTTCCTTTGCTTCTCCTCTTTCTTTTTTTCTTCTCCCGTTTCTTCTTCTTCCTTTTCTTCTTCTAATTCATTTTCTTCTCCTCATTTTTTTTCTTTTTCTTCTTCCTTTTCTTCTTCTTCTTCCTCATCTTCTTCGTCTGCATGACGTGTGTTAATGATGAATTAAGATATATAGATAGAGGATAATGCTAATCAACGAAAAAAAAAATATATAGATAGACAGATAGATAGATAGATAAACTTAAGTTGTGACCTTTTTCCCCTTACATTTGACATTTCTTTATTTATTTATTAAAAAAGGAATTTTTATTATCATTACTTTTATTATCATTATTATTAGTATTATCTGGGGGGATGGGGCATTGTTTGTGGATTTCCAGAATGGTTAATGGCCAAAACAAATAAATGTGATGGGTATCAAGGGTCATATAGCATATGTGATCAAGTATTGTGGCTGAAAGGGTAAAAATAAGTTAACGATTAGGATAAGTGGACAGAAGACGGGGATGAAGAGGGGAAGAAAAAGGAAAGGAGGAGAAGAATAGGCAAGGCAGAATTAGTTGAGGCGAGGGCTAAGGGCCAAGGCAGGGTCGATCCCCTACATTGGGCCTCAGTCTTCGCAACGAGCAAGGGCTTTGGGGAATTGCTTCTGACAATAATTTATTCTTATATCGTTTTAAATTCCTTTTTCAATAATGCTTTGCTTTAGAAGTTAACTATTCAAACATTCACAAACACACACAGACACAGGCACACTCAGACATAGAAACACTCGAAGACATGTAAGCATACACAGATATACTCGTAAGAGCGGATACACATAAGAACACACAACACAAAGCGTATAAACACACACACAGACACAGACACACACACACACACACACACACACACACACACACACACACACACACACACTCGGACACACACCAGCCAAGAAGAGTCGAAACAAAGACAAATTTTCGAAATTCTCTCAGTCAGTGGTTTAACCGTTATCAAAATTCAAAACAATGATATTGCGCCAAAATTTATGACGCCATTTTGCCTAATTGATTTTTCTTTCAATTTCTCCATACCCTTGATCCAATTACTTCCTCTTCTTTTATTTCTCCTTCCTGCTCACACTTTCTCCTCTTTCTCCCTTTCTCTCTCCCTTCCTTTGGCCTCGACCTGAAAAATCGATTTCTTTGTTGATTTTCTCTCTTCCTTTCCTCTATAGACAAAAGATCTCGATTATTGTTGTTTTTTCGTTCATTATCCATCGCAGGTGTGGCTTTACGTGTTTTTTTTTTCTTTCTTTCTTTCTTGCTTTCTCTCTCATCAACACTTTATATCTCTCCCTCTCTCACTTTCTTCTTCATCCTTCCTCTTCTCCTCTGTGTATATCTCTTCCTCCCTCTCCTTCTTCTTCTTCTTCTCCTCCTCCCTCTCCCCCTTCTCCTCTTCCTCCTCCTCTCCTCCTCCCCCTACCCCTCCTTCTCCTTCTCCCTTTTCCACTTCCTCTCCCTCTCCTTCTCCCTCCCCCTCCCTCTCCCTCTTCCTCTTCCTCTCCCTCTCCTTCT
>NC_051426.1:22756913-22759413 GCF_015228065.2 Penaeus monodon
GCACTATTTCATGCAATTTTTTCTGCTCTTCCCCACTATCTCTCCTCCCTTTCCCCCACCACACCCCCTTCCTCTTCTTACTTCCCCTATCTCCTCCTGCCTCCTACCCCCTCCCTCCCCACCACACCCCTTCTTCCTCCTCCTCCTCCTCCTACCCCCTTCCCCCACCACAAACCCTTCCTCCACCTCCCCTCACCACAAACCCTTCCCCCCCCCCTCCCAAGAAAGGAATAAACACACGAAAAAACTCCCCTCATCTCCCGATCGCAACAGATGTAAACAAACCGCAGATTCTCTCTAATAACGCGGCGATATAGGCAATGTGTTCCGGTTCCTTGGTCAAGGGTCTCATACCGAGTGTTAAAGGGGTGATGTGGGTTGAGCGATGAGGAGAGGGTAATTATATATATATATATATATATATATATATATATATATATATATATATAAATTTCGCTAAAAAAATACTACTTGGATGAGGAAAGAGTAATATTTTGTTATTTGTCTATATAAATCACGCTAAAAAAATCTACTACTTGGACGAGGAGAAGGTAATATGTGGATATTTTAAAAATAGATTACTCTGAAATTCTACTAAAACAGTTTTTTTTTAATCATTTTTTTTTTATTACGCCAAAAAATCTACTCCTTTTGGACGAGGACAGATCAATTATCGGTTAGTTCTTCAGCCTTTACGCCAAAATCTACTCGTAACTGACTTTCAACGAACGGGCTTTTTACTATGACTCATCTACACGTGTATTCCGGACCGGATTGACGCCAAAAGCTAATCCGTTGGTTAAAATGCTACGGTTAGTCCATAAATTTGCTTTACAATGCGTCAGTAAGTTTTTTTTTCATGTAATCTTGCTGCTTCCTAATGATAATGATGAGGATGATAATAATAATGATGATAATAGTAACAATAATGATAATGATGATGATGATGATGATTATGATAGTTGTGGTAGTAATGGTAGTAATAGGAAAGATGATGATGATGATGATGATGATTATGATGATAATGATGATGATTATGATAATTATGATGATGATGGTGATAATGATGATTATGATGATGGTGATGATAGTTGTGGTAATAATAGTAATAATAGTAATGATGATGATGGCGATAATAACAAAAACGATGTATTCATCATCTATGCCAAAATCTACCCTTAACATACCCCAACTTATCTACCCGAATCCATCACCATGATCTATTTCACGAGGCCACGACTTATCGATATATTTTCATCGCTGTCTATCAAAAACTTTTTTCCCTAATCTTGCCTCTTAAGCAAGGAAACAAACTAATAAACTAAGATAAAAAATATTACAATCGATATCAATTGCTGAAACTAGCGGTAATGGTAATAATAGTAATGGCCATACCGATGATAAATAGCAAAAAAACTTATGATAATGGTAGTAATAATAACACAGTAACATTAGTATTGATAAAAATGGCAATGAAAATAATAACACTATATATATGTAATGAAAAAATATAAAGATAATACCAACAGCAATAACGCTAGTAACAATAGCAGTTATAGCAATATAAAAACTGGTAATACCACTACTACTGCTACTAATGATAGTGATGGTTATGGTATCAGTTATAATACACATTACTATTATCTTTATAGCTATCATTATTACTATTTTTGTAACGGTTATAGTAATAAGTCAGAGAACAAAGATATTAATAGTACAATGAAATTCTCAGTGTTCTTATATCCTATTAATATTAACATTCCCTACAACAATAACAATCCTGCTTAATTCCGTCAGAGTAAATCAGAGGACATTATAATACTAACGGAACACAAGTAGGAGAAAAAAAAAAAAAAAAAAAAAAAAACGTGAATTTCTTTTTTTTTAAATGGCGGGAAAACTGCACGAAATTAAACCGCATTAACTGATAATGCAGTTTAAATCCCGTGTCCCATCTTATCGTTACCCAATTTGTATTTACAAATATCTAACGAATTCCAGGCTTTGCGAGGCACGCACAAGACCCTCATTTGTACAATATATCCGAGGTAAATACTGGAGGAGAGCGTCGCCCGGAGCTTCTGGTCTCAGATATGGGTCACGGATTCCCCCCTGGATGAGAGAAATAATGATGCGCCCCCCTCTCCTCCCTCTCTCCCTCCCCCCCATTCTGCCTTGCCCCGCCCTCCTGCCACCGTCGCCCCCCCCCCCCTCCCCCGGCCCTTCCTCCACCGTGCTTCGGAAGGTATTCGTCTAGATCGTTGATATACTTTGTATGCACAATTGCGCGCATGCGCTTATATAAATGTTATATATATATATATATATATATATATATATATATATATATATGTATATACAGTATATGCACATATGTGTGTGTGTTTGTGTGCGCGCGCGCGTGTGTGAAGGTGTGCGTGCCTGCCTCTGTGTGTGTGCGTGTGTGCGTGCGTGCGTGTGTGTGTGTGTGTGTGTGTGTGTGTGTGTGTGTGTGTGTGTG
>NC_051426.1:22771913-22776913 GCF_015228065.2 Penaeus monodon
GAATATTCTGACATAGATTACTCTAGGTAAGGAAAAATATAAATCTAAGAACACCCTGGAGAAAAAAACAGCATAAAAACATTCTATGTAAGTATAACAAACAAGGGATCTAAGAAAAGATAAAAAGGTAACGACAATCTAAGAAACGATAACTAGATGAGAATATTCTAGATAACAATAACGGGAATTGAATGACATGTTAATTCCATCCTTAAGTTGAGCTAATAGATGGTTGGCGCGTCTAAGACCCCTAACGGTGGTAGTGGTGACAGTTGGCAGTTGCAGTAGCAGTTGTAGCAGCAGCAGTAGTAGTAGTGGTAGTAGATAAAGTAGTAGTAGTAGCAGCAGCAACAACAGTAGTAGTAGTAGTAGTAGTAATAGCAGTGGTAGTAGTACCAGTGGCAGCTGTAGTAGTACTGATAGCAATAGTAGTCACAAGAGGGGTAGTAACAGTAGTAGTAGTACTGGTAATTGCAATAATACAAGAAGCCCTTTAACGCACAAAGGTAGACAAAATACATGTGAAACTGACTCGAGTGAAGAGCAGGCCATCAGGTCGACACACACACACACACACACACACACACACACACACACACACACAACACACACACACACACACACACACACACACACACACACACACACACACACACACACACACACACACACACACACACACACACACACACACACACACACACACACATCTACAACGGAAAATTGAGGTTGAACAGAAAAAAAGGGAGTATGGAAACCAATCCTGCCAATTGTAACCGAAAGGGTTAGTCTCAACAAACAGGTATTCACTGATACTACAGCTCTTACACGGCGGGGCAGTGGACAGTCTACCAATGCGCACCTCACTGTAATGGGCAACGGTCAAAGTTATAGTAGTAGTAGCAGTAATAGTAAGAGTAGTAGCAGCAGTGGCAGTGTAGTAAAAGAACAAACGGGAGAAGTAAGAGCAATAGTAGTAGTAGCAGTAGTAACAGCAGTTACAGTAGTAGATGCAGTAGCACCCGTAGTAGCAGTAACACTAACCGCAGCAGTAGTAGTGGTAGTAGTAGTAGCAGCAACATCAACAGAAGTAGCACCAATATTAGTATTAGCTTCGGCATTAGTACCATTATTAGTATTTGTATTTTGTAATAGTCGCAGTAGTAGTAGTAGTAATAACAGCATTATATTTGTATTGGTATTTGTATTAGTATTAGCAGTGGTAGAAGTAGTAGTAGTGGTAGTCGCAGCAGCAACAGTAGCTGTGTCATTTCATAAGCCAAGGTGCAGATGCCGAGGATTCTAGTGAAACAGCTGTTTTATCTGGTCTCCTGTGGCACTGTTCATCTGTGGGTTATAGGTGTGTGTGTGTGTGTGTGTGTGTGTGTGTGTGTGTGTGTGTGTGTGTGTGTGTGTGCGCATGCGTGTGAGTATGACACGTGAAGAAATATCTCATTAACCTACATCACGCCAGCTAAAAGAAACAAATTATCTTACAGTACGCAGATCTTATCACACAAAGTCAACACAGGCTAATTATGCAAGTTCGTCGCGTCTTACTCAATATCTTCGTATCAATTAGAGAAAGGAAAACTTATCTGATATGCTTGACATATCAGATCTTGATCGTGTCAGTATATGAAAAAAAAAATCAACTATATCATCTATTTATCGGTTTATCTATCTATCTGTCGCTCTGTCACACTATAAAGGCACACAGGCACGCGCTCAGACACGCAGACACACCATAAATCTAGCGTATACCTCTTCACTTGTCAACAAAAACACTTATAGTTTCTCTCTATTCTAAAGCTTCTAAAGCGTCACAGCACATTTAACTAATAGTAATGTTAATAAACTAGCACTGACATTAAAATCTAAGATCTTACACTTTTCATTATAAAATTCTACATGAAATTAAACAAAAATCGGTGAAGACTTACAAGGATTATATATATACCTATATACACATATACTGTGTGTGTGTGTGTGCGTATATATATGTATATATATATGTATATATATTTATGTTTATATATGTATGAATATAAACATATACTATATATATATATATATATATATATATATATATATATATATGTATATATATATATATATATATATATATATATATATATATATATATATATATATATGTATATGTAAATATATATGTATATATATTTATATATATGAATATGTTAATATATATATATATATATATATATATATATATATATATATATATATATATATATATATATATATATATATAATCTCTGTGTAGCTTCATTGATTTCTGTTTCATTTAATGTAGAAGTTTGTTAAAAAAAATGTATAAGATCGTTGATTTTTTGTGATGTCTATGGTAGTTTATTATCATTACTATTAGTTATATGCGCGCGCGCATACACACACACACACAAACATGCGTGTGTGTGTATATACACACATATGTGTATATACGTATATGCATGTCTATATACGAGGAGGATTCAAAAAGTTTGTGGAAAAAAAATCATATGGAAGGATATTTATATCAATGCACCAGAACATTCTTGTACCAACGTGTTATAATGTGTTCAGACATGAACCCTTAAACGCATCGACGCCAGTTGGAAATTTGGCACCATTCAAGCAACATGGAATCCACCCAAATCGAGGCCATGACAAACATTCAATTCATGGTAAAACTCGGTTGGGAAAATAGGCAAATCACTGACACTCTGGAGCAAGTTTATGGTCACAATGCGCCAAAGAAATCAACAACCTACAAATGGATAAGTCGGTTCAAAAGAGGAAGAAACGAAATTGGAGATGAGCCCCGCAGTGGCAGGCCATCAACGTCAGTCATTGATGCTGTTTGTGACATGCTTGAAAAAGATAGACGTATAACCACTGAATCAGTAGCAGACACACTCAACATCTCTATGGGTTCTGCACACACAATTCTGGTGGAGAGTTTGGGGCTAAGCAAACTTTCCGCTCAATGGATCCCTAGGCCGTTGCGCCCAGGTCAGCAGCAAACAAGGGTAGATCTTTCAATGGAAATTTTGAACAAGTGGGATGAAGTCCCTGAAGCTTTTCTTCAGAGAATTGTGACAGGGATGAAACATAGCTCTACCAGTACGATCCCGGGGACAAAATTTAATGAAAGCAGTGGCTACCCTGGCTGGAAGTGGACCAGTCAAAGCAAAATCTGAGCATTCAAGAGGAAAGGTCATGGCCACTGTCTTCTGGGATGCAGAGGGGATTTTGCTGATTGACTTCCTCGAGAGCAAGAAAACAATTACAGCTGCATCAACGCGTTTTCTTCCACCACGACAATGCACCCGATCACGGCGCTCGGCAGACAAGAGCTGTGCTACTTTGAATTTCGATGGAAAATCGTGCGACATCCACTTTACAGCCCCGACTTAGACCCATCCGACTTCTTTTTGTTTCCAAACTTTAAAAAAATCATTGTATGGTACCAATTTTCCATTGGTTGAAGATGTAAAAACAGCTGCTCTGACATGGTTCAGATCACATGATCCTCAGCTTTACTCAAACGAACTTAAAGGCTGGTATTAACATTTGCAGTTGGCACCAAGCCAACTCGCACTGGGCCAGCGCGGTGGGGTAGGGCCCACACTCCCCAAACATGAAACCAAGCAGAATGGAGACAGTTGGGGAAGGCCCACGTCCAACAATGGACCCTCAAAGGCTGACAAAACAAAACAAAAAAAAAACAAACTGACCTTAAAGGAGCATAGGTTGAAAAATAAATATCATAAATGAAACCATTTTTTCACACTGTCCATTTTTGAAGCCCCATCGTATATATATATATATGTATATGTATGTGTGTGTGTGTTTATATATATATATATATATATATATATATATATATATATATATATATATATATATATATATATATATATATTTACATGTATATACATTTATATAAATATATACATATATTTATATATGTGTGTTTGTTATGGAGAGAGAGAGTGAGAAAAAGATACAGGAAAATGACCTTCCTAAACACTACCGTGTTGAAAATATGGTAGAACTCACAATGTACAAACTAGATATATTAAGAATGAGACAGCAGCTTCTAAATTTTCCTGGATTCCTGAAGATGGAAGGCAGGATTTCGAAACTGTATATATATATATATATATATATATATATATATATATATATATATATATATATATATATATATACATATATATATATATATATATATATATATATATATATATATATATGTATATGCATATGTATGAATGTGTGTATATGTGTGTTTATTTAAGTATACAGTAGACTGCTACGATATGCCCTGCATTCATATATCCCTATTAACTTATCACCAACCTGTTGTGGAATATTATGCTGATTAGCAGATAATGATTCCGTTTCTAATGTAACCCGTGAATCGTTGACACGAGCATTCTATCAGTTTAATAATTAGTCAAGTGGACCACGTTTCCTGCCGTTCGCCTCCAAGGTCACCGGGTTACGCGGGGGAAGCTTATGACGGAGCAAGGTTTACAAGATGGACGATGCGGGGGGGGGGGGGGGTTGATAGCTGCTGTTGGCCGGCATGGCAGCGCAGGTAGTTTACGATGTCGAATGTCGAGCAAGGACGGAGATGCGAATCTTTGAAATGCTGAGGCGACAATGAATAAGACAGATGTGTGCCGTAGGTCATGAGCGCGCGCGTAAACTCCGTCAGAAAAATAGACAGATATACAACAGACCAATACTCGGAAACACACACACACACACGTACACACACACACACACTATCTCACACACACACACACACACACACACACACACACACACACACTATCTCACAGACACACACACACACACTATCTCACACACACACACACACACACACTATCTCACACACACACACACACACACTATCTCACACACACACACACACACAAGTGCGTGATTTGCAAATGAAATCCTACGCCTGCGTGCGGACGGGGAAA
>NC_051426.1:22781913-22786913 GCF_015228065.2 Penaeus monodon
TAGCATAAATAGTTCCTAATGAATTCACTCAGATTCACAGAAAAATAATCTATATAGAATAAATAACCAAATAAATAAATGAAATATAAAAACTTTTATATATATACACACAAACGCACACACACAATATATATATATATATATATATATATATATATATATATATATATATATATATATATATATATATATATATATATATTGTGTGTGTGTGTGTGTGTGTGTGTGTGTGTGTGTGTGTGTTAGTGTGTGTGTTAGTGTGTGTGTTAGTGTTAGTGTTAGTGTGTGTGTGTGTGTGTGTGTATGTGTGTGTATGTGTATGTGTGTGTATGTGTATATGTGTGTGTATGTGTATATGTGTGTGTATGTGTATATGTGTGTATATGTATATGTATGTATGTGTATATGTGTGTGTATGTGTATATGTGCGTGTATGTGTATATGTATGTGTGTATGTATATATGTATATATGTGTATGTATGTATGTATATTTGTCCTGGGTAAGACAATAAACTGCACCCTAGGGTTCCCTTGAACAAGGATAGCACCCTATTAGCTCCCTATACCAGGGTTGCGGTGAAACTGTCGGCAGCAGGGCAGTGGATATCTGGTGAAAACACCTTCAGTTCTACTGATTACTGGTTTCACACAATAATAATAATAATAATAATAATAATAATAATAATAATAATAATCAGTAGGAAGGACCCAAACTAAAGATTAAATATAAAGCTATGTTAACAAGTGTGACATCTAAGACATTTGATAATCTTTGCAGCAACAAAAATAAAAGTTCACAAATACACTTTTGTTGAAGACAGAAGATTAAAACAACAATCAAATTTATTTTCCAGAAAGAAGTACATTTCATCCATTTCTTGAAATCACTCTGAGCAAAAATAATTTACATTTTTGATTCAAGCAACAGTTCATGATGGATTATTGGTAAATGTAATTATCCAATGCTATCTCATGGATAAGAAAACTTTCATTCATAAACAACTTTCACTATAAATTTGAATTTCAATTCTTAAATCTGAAGTTCTGTATTGTGAAAGATTTTACAATAAAACAATTAATTCAGTGATAATAGATTTTTACCATAAGAAACCTTAGCTTTCAAAGCACTAGTGAATTTTCAAATCTTAAGACAGTCAATTTAGACATGAAAAGAAATGGGTCAAGAAAAATAGGCTTCAAATGATATGCATGTTAGAATGAATGGAAATGAGTAGGGTTTAGAAAATTTTAGAATACCAAGAGAGATTTTCTGATTGACCAAATATGACGTCTTAGTACACCTGTTTCTGCATATTTATTTATGCTTTGGGACTTATAACATTGATTTATAAAAAGTATATTATATAGTATAGAATATGATGCGTAATATATTTCCAGTATGTTTGGTCAAAATGTTTCCTTACTTATGAGACCATGCTAATTATAATGAAAGGCTATATATTTTCTTTGACTAAAATTAAGTATTACAATATCAATTGTTTCTGTAGCATATGACAAAAGGATTCACCAAATAAAAATTAACGTACCAGTACCTCATACCTATCACTCATAAAATAGCACTAGCAGGTTATAAAATACGAAACAAAATGAATCTATAAGTTTATAACAATGACAGCAATCCCCTCCATCACTATTTCCAACATATAGTAATAGCTATTCAGAAATAGAAGAAATAAGACTTATCACATGATCATCATAAAAAAATAGCAAATAAATAAGAGGTTTCTCAGCGGAGGCTAAATTTTAAGGATGAAATTCTAGTTACAAAATAAAAACTACTCTGAAATAAAGAATAAAGTACAAATGGCTAAGCATTTTGGTATTCTACCCACACTAATAAAACTGATTCACATATAAGAGAGTTTTCCTTAAATAGGACATAAATTAAACACTAACCTAGATATAAATCATGGGTAAAATCTCAAAGTCAAAACTGAATATGCAAAATAGTTTTACAGATAAAATCATGGTAGCTTACATACATTTATTGAAATGTATGTATATGTGTTTTTGCAATTTTGTATGAGCTGTATTGGAATAAAAAAATGTTGAAAGCAAAGACTACAGTTTGTTTTTTTGTGAGTTTAATCATCTATGTATATTGATGTAAATACTTTATATATGAGGCACCTTTCAACTAGAGGATCCCTGTAGTTGATGAAATTACAAACACCTATCCAGCATTTATCCTCAATATTGATGCTAATGTCTCATTCCATCTTAAACATAAAAAAAACATATACAAAACGATATTCCCTACAGTGCAAATAGCCATATGAATTCTTTATACTCTATAAAATAAAATATCAAATCTCCTTTTACAAGTAGGGCATCGAGCAGTAGTCATATCAATGATCCAGAACCTCTTGTGTGACCTGAAATACTTAAATACATCAACATATATTGAATCAATGCAAGTGTTGATGAACGCTGAAGATTACAGACTTATATGTGGTATTTAGTTCGTGCATTCAAAAGATTTGCAAGATGCTTTAATTATGTCAGTGATGGGGTCACTGAACTGTGTTATATTCGTGGCACTAAGCCTACTATTGTGAGAGTATTTGGAAATATAAATAACAAAAGCGAAGCAACATTAAAGATTTGTGCGCAATACATCAGAGCGTCGATACATCAGAGAAAATATGCAAAGGTACATGATATTGAGGCAAATATTGAAGATTCACTCCACCTGCCAAACATTGCGTCGACTAAGTCATTGCATTCTCCCAGAGACATTTGGAACAATCTAATGTTACAGCCAACAATCGTCTTCTACATAACTCAATTAACTCATTTTCGTTCTTGCTTATACCCACAATATCTTCTAAATTGCGTATGATCTTTAAATTTGCCGTGAATTGTCCTGGCAGCGAGTGACAATTTGAATTCGTGAACATTGCCGCGAACTGCGCAGTTATCATGGCGTCTCTTGCGTTCCTGCTGAATATTCTCGAATTTCTCGCGTTTTCCTCCTGCCAGGTCTTATTGATTTATTATTTGTGTAGTGTTAGCCTCGAATCTGTATAACTTTTCGTCTTTTGAGTGTCTACGGTGCGTGGTTCTTTGTTAAAAGGTATTTTAAATGCAATAAAAAGACTAAGTGGACTTCGCTTTGTTTACCACAATGGACGTTTTGTTAGATTTGCGGGAATGAAATGGAATTCTGCAAGAGATATTGCAGTACATTTATATTTCTTTTAATTTGTATTTTGTAGGGTTGAATACTCTTTTGTAACGTCATTCCTCTGCCCTTCTGTCGTCTATACGAAATCATAAACACCCTAACATCGTAGCCAACTTGACCGAAAATACGAGAAAATATATTTCTACCATAACATTCACGTTCTTCCTTATTTGACTTTTATTTGAAACCAAAAATAATATGCATCTATTGAGACATAAGAAATGAAATTGGAAATCAAGTACATAAACGAAATGAAAAAAGAAACACAACCCATAAATGTCGCGCACAGAGAACTCTCGCCGGAGTGTTGTGGCACCACTGTCTCCGCCACAACAGAAATGGGGTAAAGAGCGAAAGGTTGTCAGTGTCGTTGTCAGCGTTGGCAGTGCCGTTGTAGCGATGGTGAGTGACGGAGACCGCGAACTTCTCCCGACGAAACATGTGTTGTGACTTCCTAACTGAAATGGTGACGACAGAAAGATGGGGAACATAAAGAACATTAGTGAACTGCTTCCCGACGAGCCGATAAAGGATCCCTTCGAGGATGAGATTCACTTCAACAACACAGTACGGGAATATATCGTAAGTGTCTCTTTCTTCATATTTTCTGTATTGGTACATCTTTATCACTTATTTGACAGGTTTTCACTGTGATCTGTCAGTGGGTTTGAGTGGAATGGCTAATTAACCGTTCAATTATTGGATATATTGTTATTTATTGATCAACTTCGCTACCTAATTCATTCATCATCTTATCAGAAGCTTTTTCTCGAAACGAGGTTTTTAGGGCAAAGGGTTAACGCTAACTCTCGGTTTTCTTACATAAAGTCCTTTGTAACCTTTACTGTTGCGTAGCCTAAGCTTGATTTGACTTTCAAGTTGTCATCTTCTTGTGTAGGTTCAGCAGATGTTAGAGAGATCATGTAACATGCAAAGAGGTCATTCTTGCTTTGTTTATACTCGTGGGGAATGTGCAGGCCGATTCTATGATTTTTTAAAGGGATTTCTTTGCGTCTTATGTAAATAGAAGGTGCAAGTGATCTTTACCAAATAATTAAGTGAAGGGTTAGAGTTGGTCTAAAATGACACAATAACAATGTTGTTAATTGCTATGTTGCTTTGTACTGTATTTGACATGGCAGTATGCTCTATATAACAGTATAGTCTGATAAAATTGTTACAGAATTTTACATCTTTAAAGAGCCAAATTGAATTTGAAAGCATAAGGAAAGGGGTTACAGTAGGTTTGAAGGTAATGAATGTAGGCCTAAAGAAGTTTTAAAGACGCAAAATTTATTGTTTTGGTGTTGTTGTTTTTCTTCATAGAGACCCAAGTTGAAATTTGATCTGGTTTGATGATTTACAGGTAAATATTTGCTTGTAAACAGAGTAATTTACGTGTCTTGCAGTATCACCAATGTAAAACCCAAGGTTAGAAGGTTCCCATTATCTTCTCTGAAGTAAGGTGAGAAAAAAAACTGACGTAGATGGTAAAGGACTGACATCATAACATTAGAAGAACAGAAATATAAACCAGCTGTCAGAGTCAACAGTTTAAACCACAGATGTATCCACAATTTTCCTTGATTTTCTCTGGTTTACACATTGTACATGCAGACATTTGTATTCTGTATATTTACAGCATGTTTTGTTATGTAAATATGCGGATGGACTATGTTTGTATTTGTTTATATATGCTTGTTTGCATAGATTTCTATAAGTGTGTGTGTGCGTTCGTGAATGTGCGTGCACATGTACACATGTGTGTGTGTGTGTGTGTGTGTGTGTGTGT
>NC_051426.1:22791913-22796913 GCF_015228065.2 Penaeus monodon
AGGTGGGATGGAAGGGGGGAGGGGTAGGATGAAAGGGTGTAAGGGGGTAGGTTGAAGAGGGGGCAGGGGGTAGGGGGTAGGATGAAGGGGTGGGGGGGAGTGGGAATTAACGGGGTTAAGGCATATTAGGGCTAAGATGTGTGGTATTTCTTGGTGTTTTCTTTGTCGATTTTGTTGTTTTTATTATTTTTCTTTGGAGACTAATGTCGTGTTGTTTTGTTGTTATAGGGTTTGATGATAGGGTGTAGTGAAGAGACAGTGTTGTTGAATTGTTGTTTTGGATGGAAAGGGGGGGGGGGTGGAGGAAGGAAGGAGAGAAAGAGAGAGAGAGAGAGAAAGAATAATAACAAAGGTTAAGCGGGTCATCGTATTAGTGCAAACCAGGGGATTCTTGTTCGTCCGAAACCTCGGAAGTGCCCGTGTGACCGTGAAAAAGAGAAAGATTTCCTCGTGTACACATTCCGAGGCGGGTCACCACCCTCCTCCTCCTCCTCTATTCTCCCCCCCCCCTCTCCCTGTATATATCTCTCCTCTTCTCTCTTTCTCTCCTTCTCTACTTCTCTCTCTCTCTCTCTCTCTCTCTCTCTCTCTCTCTCTCTCTCTCTCTCTCTCTCTCTCTCTCTCTCTTTTCTCCCTGTCTCCTACCTTCTTTACTTTCTTTCCTTCTCTCCCCGCTCTCTCTGTTTCTCCTTCTCTCCTCTCACGTCTGCCTCTGTCCTATCCTGCTTCTCTCTCTCTCTCTCTCTCTCTCTCTCTCTCTCTCTCTCTCTCTCTCTCTCTCTCTCTCTCTCTCTCTCTCTCTCTCTCTCTCTCTCTCTCTCTCTCTCTCTCTCTCGCCCATCGTCTCCCTCTTTCCTTCTCTCTCCCTCTCCCTCCCTCTTCCTCTCCCTCTCCCTCCCCCTCCCCCTCCCTCTCCCTCTCCCTCTCCCTCCCTCTCCCTCCCTCCCTCCCTCCCTCCCTCCCTCCCTCCCTCCCTCCCTCCCTCTTTCCTCCTCTCTCCCTTTTTTCTTCTCTCTGCTCTCTCTCCTCTCTCCCCTGCCCTCCTCTCTCCCTTTTTCCTTCTCTCTCCTCCCTCCCCTGCCCTGCTCTCTCCCTCTTTCCTTCTCTCTGCTCCCTCCCCTGCCGTCCTCTCTCCCGCAGCGAGAGCGGCCGCGTTGCTCAAAGGCGATAAAGCTAAATCGAGGCCTTGAGCTTCTTGTTTGTCCCTCGCCGAGATAGCTGTTGCGCGTCCACGTGGTTGGCGTGTTTGGACTTTTTGCTTTATTTTTATTTTTGTTTATAGTTTTGTTTGTAGGCTTGCTTGTTTTTTTTTTTCAATATTATTCGTAATTGGCAGTTGTATATATATGTATATTTTTTTTTTCAAAAGTGCGATCGTGCTTACGTGTATCGTCTTCGTCGGTTTCATTTTCCTAATTCATCATCATCATCATCATCATCATCATCATCATCATCATCATCATCATCATCATCATCATCATCATCATCATCATCATCATCATCATCATCATCATCATCATCATCATCATCATCATCATCATCATCATCGTTGCTGCTTTTGTTATTGTTATTAGTATCATCGTCATCTTTTTCATCTTCATCTTCATCATTATTATTGTTGTCGTTGTTAATGTTGTTGTTATTGTTATTTGCATCTCTGTCGTCATCATCATCTTAATGTCTTGCTCTTTTTTAGAGTTGCTAGATTTTCTCAATAAATAGAAGTGTTGGTAATACACTCCGTCACTCTGTCTCCTCCTCTTCCTCCTCCTCTTCCTCCTTCTTCTTTTTCTTTTTCCTTTTTAGTTGCCTTCCTCATTATTGTGGGTGTTGACAGGTGTGTGAGAGCCAGGTTCTTGTTAGCGCTGTCTGTTCTTCTTGTCTTTGTATGTTTTTTTCTTCTTCTTCAACTACTCTTGCTCCTTCGCCTCCACCTTCTGCTTCATATTTTTTTATTATTATTGTTATTGTTGTTGTTGTTTTCCTCTCATCATCATCATCATCATCATCATCGAGCTTTCCACTCCTTCCTTCCTTCCTTCCTCTTCTTTTTGGGCCTCTTCCCATTTCTTCGTCGATTCGTAACCGTTGTTGTTGTTACTGTTGTTGTTACTACTGTTGGCGTTGTAACTGTTGTTTTTACTTGTGTTGTTGTTACTACCGTTGGTGTTTTTACTGTTGTCGTTTCTGTTATTTTTTTTGTCTGCTCTACACCATCCCTCTTCCCCTGTTTCCGTTTAAGGCCCTCAACGCCCTTTTTATGTATTATGATCCGCCAGCATTCCTGGTGGCATTCTCTAGGCCGCGGCGGTCGTGTTCCTCAAGGATGTTGGCGTGTGCAGCATCCTTGGCTGACGGCGGCTGTCTGGCTTGTCATGGGGAGGCGTTTTATGGGGGAGTTTGTAAAGAGGGGGGAGGGGATGTCATGAAGATTTGTTATGGGGATGGTTGTAATGATGGGCGGTTGTTATGAAGATACTTGTTATGAGGTGAAGTTTCATGCGGGATGCTTATACTGAGAGGGATTGTCATGAGAGGGTTCGTCATGCTGAAGACTGTCATGAGAGGGTTCGTCATGCTGAAGACTATCATGAGAGGGCTCGTCATGCTGAAGACTGTCATGAGAGTGCATGTCTAGGGACACGTCATGAGCTGACTTGTCACAGAGACGGCTGTCATGAGAAGCTTGGAGAATCTTGTCATGGGGAGAGTGTCATAGAAATGTAAAAGCGAGAAAAAAAAGACAAATGAGCCACTTGCCATGTTCTCTCATGGGCGTCTTGGAACGAGGTTACGTAAAGGGGAATATAGATTACGTAAAAGGGGAATATCGGGTAACGTGTAAAATATTCATGAGGAGAACGGCTGTCGGTCCTCTCGCTCTTGCTGTCTGTCTGTCTGTCTGTCTGGCGGGCTGTTTGGTTGTTTTTAGTGTGTGTGTTTCATGGAGATTGGATGAGGGTGGCGGAGGGACGGGGGGAGGCGATAGGAGGGAGGGAGAGGATAGGAGGGAGGGGTAAGGATTGATTGGAGAGTAGGGAGGGAGGGAGGGAGGGAGGGGGAAGGCGAGATAGAGACACATACATGTATACACGCAAGCACACACGCACACACAGCGAGAGAGTGTAAGGCACAGAGATAGAGGGAAAGAGGAAGAGAAGGGTGAAAGAGACAGAGAAAATGAGGCGAAAAACAGATTAAGAGGATTAGGGGAAGAGAAGGAAGAGAGGGACAAAATAAAAACAAAGCAAGATAGAGAGAAAAAAGAGAGAGATTACAAGGATGATGGAAGGGCAGGAAGAGACAGCAACAGAGACAGCGAAAGAGAGAAACAAGAGAAAAAGGGAATAGGGGGAAGAGGAGCAAGAGAAAGAGTGTCACAGCGTCTTAACAGTGACGTAACGCCCTCGCCACAAAAGCTCACCTACGCAGGACTTGGCACCGGTAGAGCCAAGTAAATAGGGCCAGGGCGGGGAGGGGGGAGGGGGAGGGGGTAGATAAGTTAGCAGGGGCATTGCGGAGGGGGGGGGGAGGAGGAAAGAGAAGGGGGGTCGTGGATAAGTTAGTACATGGATTAGAGGGGGGGATTGGGGGGGGGAGTTGTGGTCGTGGATAATTTGGCAGAGTGATTGGAGAGCGGAGGGTGGGGGGGGGGGGTGAGGCGAGGAAGCGGTTGTGGGTATTTTAGCTAGTTGGGGGTAAGGAAGTTGCGGAGTGGATGGAGTTGGGCGTGGAAATGGGATCCGTGGGGAAGCTTAATGGAGTGATTGCGGAGTGGAGGGACAGTCGTAGATAATTTAGCATTATGATTGCGAAATGGGGGGGGGAGGAGGCAAAGGGGGGGGGAGAGGGGAGACTTTGACACGTCACATCCGGTCACCGTCTTGTTTCAGCGCCATGAGGACACCTGTTGGAGCCACCTGTCTGATTGCCCTCCCCTCCCCCCCTTCCCTCCCCCTCCCTCCATTACCCTTACGTCTCCTCCCCTGCTTCTCTCTTCAGGTTCGTAGTTTTTGTGTTTTTTTTCTTTCTCTAATTTATCCTTTCATTCTGTTTTTTTTTTTTTTTTTTTTTTGTACTTCTTTATCTGTGTCTGTGCCCTCTCTCCCTTCTCCCTCCCTCCCTCCTTTTCCCTCTCTCTCTCCCTCCCTCCTTTTCCCTCTCTCTCTCCCTCCCTTTCTCTCTCCTTTCCTCCCTCCCTCCCCCTTTTTTTCCTTTCTCCCTCTCTCTGCCTCGCCCTTTCCCTTCTTTATCCCTCTCCCTTTCTCCTTCTCTCTCACCTCCCTGGCATACGTGATCCTGTGTACAGATGCAATTATATTTCCTCATTACTCCCCATCAACTTCTTCCATCGCCATCCCCCATAACTCGTACCTTCCCCTCTTTCTCACGATTTTCCATCCCCTCCCGTCCCTTTCGTCCGCCTCCCCTCCCCTTCCCTTCCCTTCCCTTTCTTTTCCTTTGCTTTCCTTTCCTTTCCTTTCCTTTCCTTTCCTTTCCTTTCCTTTCCTTTCCTTTCCTTTCCTTTCCTTTCCTTCCCTTCCCCTCCCTAACCCCTTCCATTCCCCTCCCTTCCTCTCCACCCCTCCCCCTCCCCTCCCTTCCTCTCCTCTTCCCTTCCCCTCCCCTCCTCTCCTCTTCCCTTCCCCTCCCCTCCCCTCTTCCCTTCCCCTCCCCTCCCCTCTCCTTCCCCTCCCCTCCCCTCTCCTTCCCCTCCCCTCCTATGCCCTTCCCCCTCCCCTCCCTTCCCCTCCCCTTCCCCTTCCGTGTCTGGCGCCGCGACGCACATCGCCCGCGGGCGAATGAAGAGGTTGGGTGTCGCCATCCCTCGTAATGGGTTTACCTTGTTACAAGTATCATCGGAGGTCGGGATGGGATGGTGTCGGATTAGGGAAAGGAGGGCAGGGGAGGGGGAGGAGGAGGAAGGGAGGAGGAGGAAGGGAGGAGGAGGAGGAGGAAGGGAGGAGGAGGAGGAAGGGAGGAGGAGGAGAAGGGAGGAG